>NC_080738.1:13557336-13582336 GCF_019097595.1 Hemibagrus wyckioides | reverse complement strand
ACTCACTCACTCACTTATTCACTCACTCACTCACACACTCACTCACTTATTCACTCACTCACTCACTCACACACTCACTCACTTATTCACTCACTCACTCACTCATTCACTCACTCACTCACTTATTCACTCACTCACTCACTCACTCATTCACTCACTCACTCACTTATTCACTCACTCACTCATTCACTCACTCACTCACTTATTCACTCACTCACTCACTCACTCACTCATTCACTCACTCACTTATTCACTCACTCACTCACTCACTCACTCACTCACTTATTCACTCACTCACTCACACACTCACTCACACACTCACTCACTTATTCACTCACTCTTACTCACTCACTCACACACTCATTTATTCACTCACTCACTCACACACTCATTTATTCACTCACTCACACACTCATTTATTCACTCACTCACTCACACACTCATTTTACTCATTCACTCATTTTACTCGCCTACTCACTTGATCATTCACACACTTGTTTAATCGCTCACCCATTTACACACTCACTAATACACTCACTCACTTGCTAACCCACAAAAATGAAACAAACAAAAACAAAAAACAGTCCCAAAAGCATCTATCGAGTGTAGCTGAAGGAGCTTCAGAGCCAGAATTCATGTATTATGCATCATGAAATAAATTTACAAATTTAAATTGATAGTGTCTAGTTTAAGCCACGCCCACTTTGGGTTTAAATCCAAATCTAGATGTGGATATTGATAACTGGTTTTACATTTTTGTGTCTTACCAGTATGAACTTTTCAGTTTTCGATGATTTGTGTCTCAGCCTTTATATTAATCACAGCTTTAGTAGCAGTAATAATAATAATAATAATAATAATAATAATAATAATAATAATAATAATAATAATAATACATTTCTCTCTGTCCAATGTACATCCAACATTTTTGCAGTTCTGTATCTTATCCTTGGCTGTATAAAATGAGCCGTGCTCGAAATGAAGAATGCCCATGTCCATAAAACTATCCGGTTTAAAGTGCTTTAAAAAAGATGAATTCACTCCGCCGCAGTTAATGTCCGTTATTATCAGCAATCACTCGTCGCGGGCTGCCTGCTACATGCTGCACTGCTCAGACCTGTCAGGCCTCACAAACCTACGAAGCTGCTGCAAAATAGCCGAATAATTAACTTGGCAATTTGGGCGACCAGGAAGAGCAGGGCACGGTTAAGGAGAGTAGCTTAGCGATCGCGTGCAGACAGGAAGTCTTCCTAATTGCGCCATCGAAGTGAATGTGCAGGACAGCAGAATGGTGATAGCTGACGGTAATTTATGTTCTTTCTGAATTATTTACTCTAATGCACCGAAAAAAGGCTGCTCTGCCTGTGAACAACGCATCCAACTTTAATGTCCTCACGTACAACGCTACTGAACCTTCGTTTTCTCTGACACGAGAAGTCGTCCACGTCCATCTTGGGATTTTTTGTCTGGAAGGCGGTGCACCGGAATGTGGCGTCTTTGGCGAAATCAAGCTAATGAAAAAGTGACTATTAACACTGCCATGTAAAAGCGCCTTGTATTGAGTTCAATTCCTCTCACGTTTTCAATTATGAGGAAATAAAAATAAATGAATGATTATTAATCCCACTGCACCAATTTCAGGCTTGAAATACTCACTTGTTACTATTGGAAGATAATTCTGGTAATTTTCTAAGGATTTATTTATATATTCAGCTTGGTTTTTTTTATATCATGAAGCAAAAAACAGGCAGAATATTTAAATCTGATACTGGATTTTTAATAATCCCATAAAGAGAATTACTTAATGTATTTTTTTCAAGATATTTTTGTATGTTAAGATATAATGTTTTGCAGCAGTTCCTGGATTTCCTGAGCCATTTTTTTGGATAATATTGATGTTAATGTAATGCGGCAAAAGTATTAATATTGAGTGTGATGAAGTTATATCTTCAAGCAAAAACAGGAACTTTGGGGACTTTGGGAGGTATTGGGAAGGGTGTCATAAAACAATTCACATTCCTGTGTACCTCCCCCTCTTCAAGGAGACAGTGGTGGATCTTCTGGATCTCACCAAGAATTTACATTCTTTTACCTTTCAGGTTCTAACCTCAATGAATACTAAAAAATTATGATGATATACTTACTGTATGATGTTATTGATGTTTAATGACATTCTAAAGGTCATGGTGCGATTGGTGAAAAAGGTCTAATTTCCAAATTAGAGTTTACTAAAGTTTACACAATCTGTACTCCTGTTGGTGATACATATGTCCTTATGACCTTATTTAACCCCCTCTTTGGCCACAAGATAACAATCTGAGCTCTGGTCATACTATGTCCTTTACAACCCTTATTTAGTGTGACCTCTGGGTGGTAAAACTAAAAGCATAGATCACAATCAATCTCTGATCCAGGTGTGTCCTTACGACCTGACCAAAACCAGGCCTTCTGGGGACTAATAGATTTAAAACTCGATTTAAAATGTGGTTTAAAGTTAAATTAGACTTGGTTAACTTTAAACTTGGTTTAAAGTTAAATTAGAACAAACCAAAACTTAAGCTTGTATGGAGAAGTTTAAATAGAGTTATGTTCAATCATTTAAACTTTCTATCTACTTAATAAATTTAGAATAGTCAATCCTCTAAATCGTGATCAGCATCAATTTATAATTATATTAATTATTGATTGGAGTCAGATTATCATTATAAACAGAGTTCAAAGAATGAAGCCAAATTCTAACAAACAAAGCAAATTCTTCTAGAAGAGCAAAGGAAAGGTAGGACACGAGATCCCTTCAACCATGCCGCTGGATTCCGTCATTGGGCCGATGGGTGGTCCTTACATTAATATTTTCAATTCTGTTTAGTTTACAAAAGAAGTTAGTACCTGTTTTTATTTATTTTATTTTATTTTTTTTGCTTATTTGTTTGTTTAGTCTGTTTTTATTTATTTATTTATTTATTTATTTATTTATTTATTTATTTATTTATTTATTTATTTATTTATGGATTTGTGCATTTATTTATTTATTCATTTATTTATTATTTGTTTGTTGTTTTTTGTTGTTCAGGAATTTACATGATGCTTTTAATTATATAAAGCACTTCTTTTTTTGCTGGTTGCCTTGGTAGCAGAGATCTCCATTTCTTATTCACATGCTACTCGAAATTTTTTTTTAGTGATTTTGTTTTATTATTATTTTGAATTTCCATTAATATTTTAGCTATTTTATTAAAATATGGTGGCCCTGTTCAATATTTCATATTTAATATTGTTTCATGGTGCTTCATACTTTTAAGGGAACTCATCCATAATCTCCAGTAAAAGGAATAAAACGGAACAGAATAAGATTCATGTGAAAAAAATACACATTCCCATGGTTTTAATATGCCGCATTCTTCTAAGCTGTTGGTTAAAAATATCATTCACGTGTTGATCCTGAAAATTTCCCTCATGGACTGAAGAGAAGAGATAAGCGTTAAAGAGAGAGAAATCCAGCTACCGTAATTACACTGTCGATTGCGATTGATCTTTGAACTGCATTACCAGCGTGTATAGCACTTATAGAAAATTGCAGTGGTGAAGTGGAGCTGATTATAGAGATCTTAAAAACTTGTCGGAAAAAAAAAACATGAGAGATGTTTCTTTCCGTGATAAAAAATGACCATATCGGTTACCAAGTAAAATGAACCCAAAATAATTCCAAATGATGAATGAATAAGGAAGAGAAATGAAGACTAAATGCTTTACACCCACACCCACACACACACTTTAACATTAAAACCTCTCTCAGGTGACATGAGTAACATTCATTATCTCCCTATAATGTCACATGTGAAGAGGTGGGGTTTATCAGAACAGTTTTCAAACTTGATGTCTTTAAAGCTTTAAAGGATCTGAGCGAGCGTAATGAGCCCTGCTGCACTGCATAGTTTCTTCAGGAATGATTTAAGGAACATGATGAATTAAGAGCTGATGTTGCATCGACTGCCTCAATTCAATCGTCTGTGAGACAAACGAATCAGATCTATCCGAGGTTCAATCTCAGTCTTGGTTCCAGATCCCAAAGGTCAATGTCCAGAATCTTTAAACTAAATCATTTGTCTGTGTATGTGTAGTTACGCAATAATAATCGTCACCTTGTGACCAATCACAATATAGTCACTTCAGTTTATTGTAGCATATTACGAGAGCAGAAGTGTCTTTATGGTTACTGTCGAGAAGAAAAAAATAATCCATATATCTACAAAACCGTGTATCTGTGATTGTTCTCCTGACCCCGACGTCCACCTTGGATGCTTGAGAATCCTCTAAAGGACATATAGATCTGCCTCTTCCATAAGGACACAAAAGACAAAGACGATTCGAAGCTCTATAATGAATGCGACTTAGAAGTGAGGTGATGTACTTCTGACCCAAGGCTGACCTTCTCTACATCAAACCCGTGGTAGAGCCAAGCCGATTGTATCAAGGATCTCGGCTCCTGGAGTTCCTCAGGATGACTCTTTGTTTGGAGGCACGGTTTGAATATTAAGCAGGTCGATGTCTGATAAGAGATCCCATCACCCCAAACACACTCCTTTGCCTATGCTACAGCAATGCTCAGGGCTTGTCAATCATCTTTAAACCCCACCCTGAGGAGAAGTCTTTCAGTATTTCTAATCCTCTCTACTTTTCACCAATTAAACACTCAAGCCAAATCCTGAATGATTTACATCCCATCAAGGTTATAATGTCTCTCGCGTTACGAAACTCTACATCGATTTCGATGGCGTGAGCGATGGAGACAATTTTTGCTGCTATCGATGTCGACCCTTACCTTTGTGAAACTGACACGCTCGAGTGGGATGAAGAAGAAGGCGTTGGATATTGATGGGCGAGTTCGAAATCATTGAGAGAGAGAGAACAAAAAATTGTGACCTTGAAATCACGATGAAACAAAGACAAATTATATGGATATAAATATCGCATGAATTCAATGATAATGTAATCGTAAACCCTTTTATTGAACTAATAAATCATTTTGTTTCGTGGACAACAACCGTTGCTAAATCTACACTGGACTACAAACAAACACAGTTTATTTCTGGTTGATGTTCGTGTCATAAGCTGCATCCCAAATTATAAACTTATGCACTACACTGTAGTATGAGAAGGAGTGCACTTCAAGTACCTGGATGATGCACTTATTTAAGCGAATAAACAAACAGTGAAATGTTGGACACTACACAGCTTTGCTTACCTAGCAGAAAAGGGGCGGGGCTATCAGGGTGAATGCCGAATGAGAAAACAACTTCAAGATGGCTGACAACACTAGGGTATGATGATGAAGCTGCTGTAGCGGCGTCCGTTTCGTGTGTCTGACATTGTCTGCCATGAGACTGGGTTAGTGTTCCATTCATACATTGAGTAGACACTAGAGGGCGTAGTGTGCAGTATGTCATTTGGGACAGCTTTAGTTATTCCATAAGCCATTCACATAGGCCACATGAACAGGTATAAGTGCTTAATCCAACAGACAATGACTGATTTTCTCAACACTTATTCCAACATTTATAAGCTGTCATAAGAACAACGATCATACCACTGAGGCAATCAATACAGATGTTTACTGATATGAAGTTCTGTTATGATTCTTTCCGAAATCTTAGAATGTCAAAGCGATCTTGTTTCTCCAAAAGCTAAGAAGATACATGTACTATTATGATGTCATAAACCTGTCATAACTGTTTCATAGAGCGAAATTATCACTATGCAAGAAACACGACAACTGGGGTTGTGATGTTCTAGGAAAAGAATCAACATGAAGCAATAATGTATTTACAGCAATTAGCCGAAACAAACAAACAAACAAACAATGTCATGTTACCAAGAAACTGTTGCGGAAAACATTACAAAACTCCGACACGGGAGACTCCTTCCGTAAATCTTAAAGCTAAGCATATGTCTACAGAAACCATCACTTTATCCATGATTACATACTTTCATTTGAGTAAAGAGTTGTATTTGCTTCTACTGTAGCTTTTTTTTAATACTTCATACACTAATAAAGGTTTATTTAATAAGGAAGTGGTCACTTAGCTAAGAAATATCATTTGGGGCCACACTAGTGCGCCTCCAGAATCTACACGGCCACAATTTGCTGAAGTTGTTCCATCGACGTCAATAAGCATCGTCAGTGTAGTATTTATAACCGCGGCTAGCGTAGTTTGCAGAGTAATGTATTTGCTAATGGTCTCAAATGGAACATGTAATTGAACCTCATGCTTGGACCAGTGTAAGTACACCGACGATGGAATATTAATGGAATATAACGCACGCATCAGCAAGTCGGGGAGCCGGAGCTTCATCCCGCGGCCGGGGGAATCGGCGGACCTTCGGCGCGGGGAAGCCATTTTTGAAATACTAACAGGAGGCTGAATGTAATGGCACGCCGCTATTTGTTTAATAGCTAAGAATGCTTTTCAATTTCACCCGTCAGTGAGCACAATGGTCGTATCCTAAAGACAAATGCCAGAGCGTCTTCGGGTGTGAGGCGCGACTCGCAGGGTTCAGGATTCAGTAAATGGAATTCCTACTGATAAATTGCTGATGACGTTTGTTTGAAAGGGATAAGCGAAATAACTGTGGACGTGTCCCCTAAGAAGTTGTTTTTTTTTTTCCGGAAACGGTCCACGCATCTGAAAGAGCTTTGAAATGCCGCAGCAATTTAACAACAAGCGCAGTATTCAGACATTTATGTGTTAAATATCATGGTATAATTTTTATCAAGAGAAGAAGATGGAGGAGGAAGGGGAGCTGTGAGAAACAGGAAGTGAGGAGTCTGAGTGAAGAGAAAACTCTCGCTGGGAAATATTTAAGAGGTTGCCTCCTGCTGGTGTGACGAGCGAGTGGAAACCAAGAGACAATCCACAACGCTCGCTCAGTGTCAAAGCTACACCCTGAAGTTTCCTCACATACCGAGCTCCACATATCAATATTTCATCTCTTTCTTCTCTTACACAGACACACAGAGGGCTGCACACCTCACTGCATCATCCCGTACTGTTAGAAAAAATAAAACGCCGGAGATCTTAATGAAGAAGGAGGTTATTGCAGTGTAGCAGTGACAAAATACGTGAAGTACCTCATCGGGTTCATCGGAGTCAAAAAGAACGCAGGACAAATCCTTCTCAAATATATTTCCTGTTTGTAATTTGAATAGGGTTTCACTTTAAATCTAAACTGAGTGTAAGAACTGAGGATACATGTACTATTATGATGTCATAAACCTGTCATAGGTGCTTCATAGAAAAAAAAATTTATCGTTATGCAAGAAATACAATGGGGGTTGTGATGTACACTACAGTAGACACTAGAGGGCGTAGCGTGTAGTATGTCATTTGGGACAGCCTTCACATAGGCCAAATAAACAGGTATAAATGTTTAATCCAACAGACAATGACTGATTTTGTCAACATTTAATCCGACATTTATGAGCTGTCATAAGACCTACGCTCATACCGGTGAGTCAATCAACACAGAGGTTTACTGACATGAAGCTCTGTTATGATTCTTTCTGGAGTGCCAGAATGTCAGAATGACACACACTATTGTAGTGTCATAAACCTATCGTAAGTGTTTCATAGAGCAAAATTCAACATGAAGCGGTGTGCATAATATATATTTCCATCGATTAGCCAAAGTGTCATATCACCAGAAAGCTGAAGACTTTCCTGTTGCAGAATACGTACGATTACAAAACTCTGACACTGGAGACTCCTTCCGTAAATCTTAAAGCTTTAAAACATTGCAGGGTAAACTGAGTGTAAGAATATCACCCAAATCGACAGGTGATACTTTTGTCTAGCCGGATGTCCTTAAATGTTAATCAAGGCCATGTATACCTTATCTTATGACCACGATATCCTTTGATTAAATTAGGGGATGTAGTAGCTTAGTGGTTAAGGCATTAGACTACTGATTGGAAGGTTTGCAGAAGTGTTCAGCTGTCACTCTGGATAAGGGCATCTGCCAAATGCCAGAATGTAGAAATGTTTAAGACCAAGGAATTCTTCGTTTCGATTGAATATACAACACGCTGAGCACAGATGCTCCGTCATCAGCGCACCTGTAGAGATATCTGCCACCACCTCTGGTTGAAATCTTGGATGTCCATCGTTAATGCTTTTTGTTACCCATGGACAACGCCTTTTGTTGTTAGCCCATCTGTAGTGACCTCTACAACCATCTCCGTTTGATGCCGTTTGTTATCTATGGATATTGCACATACAGTAGATAATGACCACGTCTTCGGGTTTGTATAAATACTCCCTGTCTGTCTCAATAAACTCTGAAAAGTTATTACTATTCGAACCTTGAGTCTGTATGGTTTTTTTTTTTGCACTACTTTTCTCTGATATATCAGCTTGGAGTGGCAGACAGCGTGAACCGGACTTCTGGTGATACAATTTTTTAAATCATGTTCATATATACCCTTTATTCAGTGATGGTCTGCTGCTGCTCTCGTATTAATAATAGATTAAGGTTTTTAATTTAGTCTTCTAAACATATTCCTTTATGATATTTTTGGGGAATTAGCTCTTTCGGATGTGTATCCTGGAGTGGAATCTGGGTTGAGGCAGTCTGTCATGTCTTACAGTACTAGAACAAACAGAGAGCTAATGCTTCATCCTAATACACCTACTGTTCAGCAGTAAACAAAAAAAAAAAAATTCAATGATCAAATTAAATCCCACTTTATTTAATTCAAATCCACCCAGTTCCTCATACCTGCTGTTTGTAAAACACATGAATGCAAAAGAATCCTAAAAGCTAATAAACACAACACAACAAGAGCAGGCAGCTCTATCTGTCTTTCCCTTTTCTTTAAACTGCACATCCTTTACACTCACAATGTGTGTGTGTGTGTGTGTGTGTGTTCAACACCCTGATATTTGACACTTCACATAAATCTCCTACAGACAAACACACACATACACACATACAGAGAGAGAGAGAGAGAGAGAGAGAGAGAGAATACAAATAAAATACCAATTTTTTGTGTCACATACACAACCTAGATTATAGAATATAAAAAAGAGTAAAAAAAATAAATAAAAAATGGAAAAATGTAAATAAAATAAGAAAAATATATATGTATATAAGAGTATTGGTGTTGAGTATTGGAGCTGATTTATTTCCTTTGGGTTGTTATGTTTATGTACACGTTTACAATCCTCGTTTTTGCTCAGTTTTATATTGATTAATGTAATTCAGCATATAATAAGTGTTCTGATCTGAATTAGAAATGTAAGCAGCCTACAGCTTTATTATTTTAGATTATTTTGTAGGATATTGTTGGCTCTGCAGGCAGCAATCCATCCCTCCCTATGTGGCAGTGTGTCATGCATGGATGAAGAGTGACTAAACACACACACACACACAAACAAACACACACACACACACACACACACACATTACCACTCTAGCTGTCATCGTAATGCCCTTCAGCGAATAAAAAAAAGAGAAAAAAACACACTTAACCCTCGTCCCCTCCAGGGCGCTGCCCTTCTGACCTTCTCTCTGGTGCTGTGTGAATGCGAGCGCCACACAATAAACAGCTAAACGTCCGAAGCGGCGTCAAAACAAATACGTACAGCGTAAGGAAAGACCAAGCTGAGGTTTATAGAACATGTTTTAATTACAGCTCATTTTGTGCCTAATGTGTTGTGCTAATGGCAACATGGTTCAACATGGTGAATTATTCTGCAAAAAAACACAGAGAATAACATTTTGGCTAAAAATACATTAAGAAGTGATTAAAGCACACTCCAATTTATCATAAGACTCGTTTAAATACCAAACGCTTGATGTTTAGGGGTCGATTTCAGAAATCTATAGCTTGGAATTTGGTCACACCCCCACACACCCCCTTCATATGTAACGTGTATAACGTATCAAAACGTGTGATTTGTAATTACAGAGTGATGTCTCGTTAAAGATGATCCATGTAGTCCAAGGCTAATAATTACCAGATGTTATATAACAAAAAGAAACCGTTTAATCGCTAATTTGTTGAAATGAGGTTTCAGAGGAGAGGATCCTTTAACGTTTCAAGCTACCTCTTTTACCTTTCTCTGCTCACTAGGTGCATGAACGATCTCTACTGCCTTTTTATTTTAGTTCATCTAGAATCCATAATGTCTTTGTTTTAGGCCAATGTTTTATCACAGTTTTTATTTGAACACTACCTGCTAGGCTTTATACTAGCTTGATTTGACAGATTTATCGCTACTAGCTCCACACATTCACCAGATGCACTAATGACCTCTAACTTTATTCTTCTATATTATTTATAATGAGAAGTTGTACTTGTCTATGACAGGATGGCATGGGACGATGTTTTTATTTTCTGAGAATAACAAGAAATAAGAAATAGTTGCAGGTAAGGAGCGGAGAACTGAAGAAACGTCGGACCCCAAGGACTGGTTTGTGGGGTCGTTGGTTTATGGCTTTGTGTGTAATCCAAATAGAAATTATTTGAGTCTAAAACACATAAAACACACACACAATCTCTTGTACAATCTCTGCTGCTTTATGGTCGACTGACTGGAGATTGTTTAAAATTAAATTAAATTAAATTAAATTAAATTAAATTAAATTAAATTAAATTAAATTAAATTAAATTAAATTAAATTAAATTAAATTAAATTCAATTCAATTCAATTCAATTCAATTCAATTCAATTCAATAAATCGTCTCCTCACAGAAAACTTTGTCACCATTTCAACAAGTTTCTGTGTAACTTGTTATTATAGAAAGTATATTTAAATTAATAATTTTGAATTGAAATTGATAATGATCAATGATTCAATGAATAATTGAATTAATGTTGAAAGAAATGAATTAGAACACTATATATTAAAAGATATAGACTTCCATCTGGGACCCAATCAGAATCGAGCATTCAAGAGAACTGTGGTTATAAATTCAAAACAAACAAACAAACAAACAAACAAACACCTACTCTGTGTAAAAAAAAAAAACATGACCAGACTAGCAGAACGTCCAGCACTGGATTCATCTGAATGGTAGCTGGAAAATGATCCACCAAATGCTCAAAACAAATATTATAACACCCACAAGCACACTCTGGAATCTCTTGTACATTCTCAGCTGACTCTTGTACATCATCCAGCTCCCTGTTTAAAGCCTTATATACCCCTGCGCTCGAGTCGGCCCGTCTCTCTGCATCGCTTAATGACCGCAGGAATGATCTGAGAAAGCCGAGGCATATCGCTGCTCACTGTATTAAACACGTCTGGATGTGTGTAACAGGAGGAATGAGCAATCCCAATTGGATATGCGTCACTGATAAGCGTCGGCGTAGAAATAGAGTCATGGTCCTGCAGTCACTGTTCTGGAATTGAAAGTTTGAGTGTATATATATATTAGTGTATGTGTGTGTGTGTGTGTGTGTGTGTGGGAATCCAGAAGGTACAGTAGGGAAATGATCTACCGGCATAGATAGCGAGTGTGCTGATTCGCCTTTCAAAGCGGCCAGTAATTGCATGAGCTATGTGAAAATATTAATCTCCGAGCAACTTATTGGCTTTATCTCACTCTCTCGCTCTATCGTTTAACCCGATGCCGAACGTGACGGTGGCTGCAGCTTTTCATTTCTTCTTCTCTTTCATTTGCAGGTTTAGAAGTGTATTAAGCCATTGGCGTAATCATTTCCACGTGCAGAGAATTCGTTACAATCGGAAGGGAAATTGAATCTTACAGGTACAAGTCATGATGGAACGAGTGTGGCTGGGTCTTTAAGAGCGTGTGTGTGTGTGTGTGTGAAAGCATTGAAAGTCATTTGGCTTTTAGGTTATGAAGCTAGGAGAGGAAGATGAATGGATATATGACCATATATATCACACACACACACTCCTAAGTCTTCAATTAGCGAGCTTTTGCTATTGACTACTTTTCGATGATTTTTTCTTCCCTTTACTGTACACCAAGAACAGTTTCACAAATCTAACCATCTGTTCTTCATTCTTCGAGAACCATACATCAGTTTTTGTCCATTTATAGTTACCTTTAATGTTGTGGAACTGCCGAAATGGATTAGCTCCTGTTATTACTTATGTTATAAACATTCATTAGTCTCACTAGTGTAATAAAACAAACATGAAAGTATTCTTGACTTTTACACTTCAGCTCTGACACTGGAGACTCTTTACAAAAATAAAATAAAATAAAATAAAATAAAATAAAATAAAATAAAATAAAATAAAATAAAATAAAATAAAATAAAATAAAATAAATAGATAGATAGATAGATAGATAGATAGATAGATAGATAGATAGATAGATAGATAGATAGAACCAAAAAAGATCTCCTCTTAGAAAATCAATTGCCTCATAGAAAACTTTGTCACCATTTCAGTAAGTTTCTCTAAAATCAACTATAACTGAATTATTAATTGAAATAATGTCGAAATAAGCATATTAGAACAAGCTCACTGATATAAACTTCCAATCAGAATCAAGCATTTAAGAAAACTGTGGTTATGAATTTAAAACAAACAAACAAAAACCTTCTCTATGTAAAAAACTACAGCAGGCTAACAGAACATCCAGCAGTAGATTCATCTGAGTACTAGCTGGAAAATGATCCACCAAATGCTCAAAACACATCATTTTGCATATAAACATATAGACCCTTGCTTGTATATAGTAGTGATGCAACAGACTGACATGAAGCAGAAACCCGTCTCCTGAGCCTCCTGTTGCACCCCAACATTCCAGTAAGTAAAAGCATTAGCCCAACATTGGTGTAGTGTAATGGAGTGTCTATAATAGAGATACGGCGCTGGACAGGGGAGGCGGAATGCCGGTTTGGTGGCATTAACCCCTTGCTGTGACATTCCCCTACGGCTTTGAAAATGCATCTATTCAGCAGGCTGTAAAATTACAACCTATGATGCATAAGCGGCTCTCGGCGGGAGGGATGAACTAGAAGATACATCACACCTGCTTCAAAAGAAATCCACCTGCAGGGCTGCTATATATATATATAAAGTAGAGGATACAACATTTATGAAGTTCATACAAGTCAAATCAAAGGGATGCTAACTGCTTATATCGTAATTCATTAATTAGACCAGGCTCGCAAACTACAAATGAGAAAACTAATTTTTTAATATTTTCTCTATATATTTTCTCCCTTTGGTTGTGCAAATAACTCTATTTCTATTTTTATTGTAACTATGTTTATTCAATTTTTAAATCATATTTCAAGTGCAGACATCTGCATTTTATTCACAGTAATCGCACTGTTCTGCTGCCAATCCTTATTCACATATTGTTTTATTTTTTAGATATATATATATTTCCCTGTGCCTGGCCAGTTAATTTTTATTTCTAATTTATTTATAACTATTTTTAATATTATTTTATTTCATTTTTTTTTCATTCAATTGCAGACATCTACATTTCATTTACATTAATCACACTGTTCTGCTATCAATCCTTATTCATATATATATATAGTTTTTAATTTTTTATATATTTTATATGTATATTTGGGCAGTTAGTTCTATTTCTAATTTGCTGTAACTATATTTATTATTATTATTTATTTATTTATTTATTTATTTATTTTCCCCAGACATCTACATTTTATTCACAATAATCACGCGGTTCTGCCACCAATCCTTTTTTTTAATTATTTTATTTGATTCTGCCACCAATCCTTATTCATATACTGTATATTTAAATATATTTTAATATATATTTGTTTTTTACCTTTGCATGTTCAGTTAATTCTGTTTCTTAGTACCTTTTTTTAAACAATTTTTTCTTCTTTTTTCTATTTGAATGTGAGTACAGGCTGTTCTGTCCACACATATCTACTTCTCAGATACACTCGAATAAAACCTCTGACGCACCCGACAACCTCTGTCTCTGAGCTGTATGTTCTCGTTCGTAATTATGTTAAAATGCAAAATGCAGCCTGTGTGGGCAAAGCCAGGCCTGTTTCAGAGTAACGTCTGTTGAGGCACTTTGCTATGATGTGCTGGTAATAGAAATCAATGTGTCTGGCTGAAAAAGGGGACCAATCCATTAATGTGAAATCGATAGCTAATGTCACGGTCATTTTTTCTCATCTACAAGCCTCAATGGAGAGAATCGGAGATCTCAGTCTTTGTAAATGAGCATGCGGTTGCTGAATTCGTTGCGCTATCGGAGGCCATAAACGGGCTAGAATAAACGCGGGCCCTTTGTTTAACGTCCTTCTGCCTTTTCTTCGTTTTTCAATAACGTGCTCGCGGTTGAGATATAAACCTTTAAGTATATATGACTAAGGTCAGGAACTGAAGTGAACGGCAAGGAGGAAACGGTTTCAAGTCTGATAAAGATAATGATTGGATGCTTTAATATATGGCACTGTAACACTCTTTCTCACAATATGGTCAATAAAGCTAATTCTGTTGTTTAACCAGGAGGTCAGATGCTAGCGTTTCCCTTCTCCACACACTGAGGAACGTATTGCTTTTATTCTCACCTTTAATCTCTGAGGCGCTTCAGTTCAATTTAAAGGAAGTCTTGGAATATTTTTATACTGAAGCGTTTTCAGTGTGTTGGTCATTCCTAGAAACAGGTGGTGTTTAATATGGAAATAAAACATCCCAAGACCATCTGAAACATAAGGACTAGTGATTTTGCTGTTTGCTTCCAAACACAACACAGTCCAAAGAAGGAGTTGTTAGGTGGAGTTGTTAGAGTCAAATTTCTCGAATTTTGACATTAAAGCATTTGGCCAAAGCCGTTATACAGCCAATGTACATGTTATCTCATTTCTACACCTGAGCAGTTGAGGATTAAGGGCCTTGCTCAAGGACCCAGCAGTGGCAGCTTGGCTTGACCAATCTGATCAACAGTCCAATTTCTTAACCACTGAGCTCCAGCTGCCAACAGCATAACAGCTGTGAAATGATCTGACGAGATGATGATGGTGTTAGCATGAAAGTTCACAACACAGAGAATGCACAGATGAGGAGAAGAAACAGCTGGACAGACTGAAAAAAGACTAAAGCACCGCTGCATCGCTTGAGGTAGAAACAAAAATTTAATTTTCTGCCAGTTTCAGCAAGCAGTCCAACAGTATTCGGGGTTTTTAAGTCAAAATTCTGGGCGCTATTAAAGGCTTACATCTAAAACAATAAATTAATAAACACTATGTTTATTAAATTTACCAGATCAAATGTTAGTTTAATTCCAATTACAAATGAAACATTTCACCCAAGAAACAAAATAACCAGGGCTTCAGCCAACCCCAAAAGCAAGCCAGCAGCAATCTGGACCCTGAGCCCTGAATCTAAGCATGGGAATAAAATAATAAGGGCAAAAAAATAAAAATAAAAAATAGCCCTCATGAATGAGAGCTGTGGCCTCTGCTGTATTCACAGTGCTGAAAATTCTCATATCATACCCCGTAATACTACTACGCTGCTTTTCAATATTTATGATGCCCTTTCTTTGCTTCATATTATTTCCTAGCAAAGGTTTAGCCTTGGGAAATGCATGTCATTGGGTATAAGGTGAGTATTAAGATATGATGTGATATAGATTTCAGAAGCGAGATTTCCTGGTGGATCTTCTATTTCTCACTGATGATTCAGATCATGACAGCAGAACAGTGTTGTTATGCAACTTCCTCTTTGATCAGTATGAAGATGTTTTATTATGCATTCTACATGATTTAGATTATAAGGTTGAGTGATTATGTGAAAAAAGTGGTTTCAAACCATATATATATATCACGTAAACACCCATAACTGAATAAATACAGCACATGGGCACTTTAAATAACGGCTCGTCTCATGCTTTGGCATATGTGAGGAAAAAAGTCCAGGTCTGCTCCCAAACAGATTTTGTTAGATTTCACAGCTTTCTAATCCTTTTTTATAACCTTGTTATGTATTTGACTAGCCGTTTGCCGATATCCGGCTTCCGCTAATTGTTCAGTGTCACATATTTCCCCTGTGCTACGGCAAACATTTCTGTGATGCTCAGTGTTTTGCCGTCTGACACAATCGAGCTGTTTTAAATTATAATTTTTTTTTGGTTTGGAATTGCAGAATTATGATTCTTCATTGATTGTTCATGACACACAATTATTAATGAAAAAAATAAATAAATAAACAAACTAATAATACTGTATTCTCTTTATATATCTGTATCTGATCTATAGCTGACAAGAATAAAACCCAACAATAATAATCAAAACATAAATTAAAGAAAATAAATAATAATACTTATTATTATTATTATTATTATTATTATTATTATTGTTGTTGTTGTTGTTGCTGCTGTTATTGTAGTTAGTAATTTTTGTTTTTCTCTTCAGCTATAAATAGATCTATGTATTTATTTACAATTCCGTCTCTGAATCTCTAAGCCATGTCGCACCACTGTATTCTCTTTCCTTAAATATGAAATGGCTCAAACTGTGTATAAAGAGCCTGAATTAGTCCCAGTTGTGGTTTTAATTACACTGGTAACTAGCTAATAAAGTGCTGTGGGCTTCTCTAATGGGAATAGTAGGCACTCTTGGTCTCAATTAAAGACCCATTTCCCCTTGGATGTGTTCTAAAGAGGTCAGGGGGAGAAAAAACGAAGGGCTTGCTGCAAACCTATTAAGCCTGATTGGCTAAAGAAGAGGATCCGTTCTCAGGGCTCATTATCCTCGTTAACGATGTGTCTAGGTTGCTTCATAACAATCAGGTGTCCATCATGGCTTTATGTTTAAACTCCACGCAGCTGGAAGGGGGAAACTGTAGTGCAGAAGGAAACCAGGGAGTAATTGGCGATAGAAGAAGGCTAGAAGAGGAAAGCTGGCACAAAAACACAAAACTTGAGCAGAAAATCGAGCATCCCTAATTAAGGATTGTATAACATATGCACGCTCGTCTCTTATACATAATGCTTGTCCCATATATACTATTCATGTTTGCTGTGCTGTGTTCTATCATTTTGGCTTCACATCTGTATCCACATCTGTTTTTGCACTGGCTTGTTACCTTACTGTGTTCGGCTGTTCAGTGTTTCACTTTAACTGCTTTGCTTCTTTTCTCTCGTATATTTTTTCACCTTCCAATTACAGCACCCAGCTCTCTCCTATCATACACCAGGGGAGGGGGAAGGTAAATACATACTCTCTCCATGACACACGAAGCATGTGAAGACGTTTACACCTGACTGACGTCACTGTGATTGACAAGGAAGTGAGAGAGAAAGCAAGCCACTTTGATAATATTTTTTATGTTATGGTTCAAATTTACGACAATATGACGAGAATAAGACAAATGTTTTCACCCAGGAGGTGCCTAGATTCTTTATTTTGTACTTAACTCATGCCTCGTATTATTTTATCAACTGCTAAAGATTACAACAAGGATTCTTGAGTATTTGCATTTTTTTTACACATTCACACCCGTCTCTTTGATGACCAAGTTACCTAGCAAGACTTGAAACCAACCACTCATAATAGGAACCTTTTCTTCAAGTATACAGTTTACCTTAATACATTTTTATTATCCGTACACTTGAACAAGAAAACCGTTCCATCTAGCACCCAAACTAAACCTATCAGAACTATCTGAGGCAAGGAGTCCTAATAAAGAGTCCCCTTGACCCGCCGGCCTTGAGAACGCCAAACGTCTAGCCATCGTTTCAGACAAACAAAAGCCCTGCGTTTCTTCTCGCCGTGGCCAGGCCTTGAAGTCTAGAGCAGCTGACTGCAATCCGTTACGCAACGGCGGCTGTAAATCAGAACCGCGAGCGCTGAGTGCCTCTTGCACATCAGCAATCGCCACATAATTACAGCTGAGAGAAGCCATTTCCCTGACCTCCAAGCAGCCAGCCGAGCTCGTAAATAACCAGCCACAGGCGGAAGACAGCGGCACATCAGCTTGCATTAGAGACACATGGACTTGCCTGTCTCTCAGCAGCTGAAGTGCAAATGATTAAATAGGATTCTTAAAATGTGCACTATTTTAACTTCGGAACGTCGGGAGGAAATCATTCAGGAGAATTTGCCAGATAGACAGAACGTTTCCTGTGGCTGCGGAATAAGCAGCTTTATGCATGATGCTGCATGCAGTTATCGGAAAATAATCAACGATAGGCTCGACCTAAAGCCGAGTTACTTTAACTCCCCTGAAGTTGATTATTTTCCAGCAAGTTGACAACACTAGCAATTTTTTTTTAATAAAAGAAGATATCATGCTTTTTATGTCCTTAATGTAAAACAGTCTGACTGTGTAAACAAACTCTCTCTTCACTCCCCCGTCACTCTCTCTTTTTCTGTGAATTTGATGAAAAAACCCGGGTTGTCGTGTTAACAAGAAAACCCTCTCCATCCTGAAGACTTAAAAGTTTACGCTTCTGTCGTTTCTGTTTTTTTAATGTAGAATTGTATATCAACAATTCTACATTAAAAAAATAAAAAATAAATAAAAATAAGTGGATGCTGTTGCTATAGAAACAGTATTAATCTTACAGACAGAATTGGTGTCCATGCTGAAGGAGTTCACCGGCCAATCAGTATCGAGAATTCAAGCTGGTATTTTCGTCAGTTAGCAGCCATGTGGGATGCTGACGTTAATCTAGTTAGACCTTAATGAAAAAGTAAGAGGTGATGGATGTAATATATCTGGAGCAATAGAGCTCCCTCTAATCACACTGCCATGTTGACAAAGAGAAGCCCGGTCGAGGAAAACCATGACTCCAGACTATGTGTCTGAAATCGACAGGCAGACAGAAAGTGAAGCTTGTGTTTGTGTTATTTATTTATTTCTCTATGCTATATGCTTTCCATCCTTCACTGAGAAAGGAATGACAGCAGTGAGAAAGATGGGAGAGGCGAGTCAACACCTGGCTTTTTATTGCCTCAGATCAGCAATCTGCACACATGGCTACACACACACACAAACACACACACACACACACACGCTTCCTGTCTGCAGATTGCTGCTCTGTGCTCTTGCGTTGTTGACAGAGAGCGTGATAGAAGCGGGTGCAGCTGCTGTAAGTGAGCAAAGTGCTGCGAGAGGCTTTTCCTTTTTTTTTTTTTCCTTCTCTCTTCCTGTCAATCTCGTGCTTTCTTCCTCCTTTTCGCCATTCCCTTGCCGATCCTCTGTTCTTTCAATAAACCACTTTGTAAACATCTTTTTTGCCAATTCTCTCTGTTCGCTCTATCATTCTGACTCTTGCCTCTCGTTCTTCTGTCAGTTATGAGCGTCGGCGGCTGAAGAATGAGCTTCGTTACGGATTTCTTGACGACTCTGAGAGTCACAGAGCAGATTTAATAAGCGGCAACACCGCAGCAACTACAGCTACGCCTTGCTAGCACGTGGCACCGAGTAGCAATTTTCTGTGTTTTTTTTCCCCTTTTCAATCAAGCAAACATTGAATAGTAATGTTTCTTTTAGAAACCTTTTGCAGGTGCTTAAATAAATAAATGGCTACAATAATAATAATAATAATAATAATAATAATAATAATAATAATAATAATAATAATAATTATAATAATTTACATTAACAATTATTATTATTATTTATTATTATTATTATTATTATTATTATTATTATTATTATTATTTCTTGGTTTATTTATTCTTTTTTTTGTTTGTTTGTAGACTAAGTAGCATTTGGCATTTCTTTATTTTTTTATGTGCCTTTTTTGGATTGCTTTGATTTGTTTGTTCTGAAGGAAGGAAGGAAGGAAGGAAGGAAGGAAGGAAGAAAGAATAAATAAAATATATTCATTTATGATGTTATAATATTTGTCTTGTATAAAACACCAATACATTTTTGCCATTTTCGTCTTTTTTTCTTTTGTCATACATGAGACAATGTTCAAATTCTCAGTCGAATCCAAATGACCCAGTAATAAAAAAGCACCGCTGTAAGCCAAATTATTTAAAAGCACAGAAATTGTAACACCACCAGCAAATCAGCAACAGCTTGACTTTCCTAAATTCTTTTCCTTAATCATTCTTACACTCTCCACATTCAACTAAAGCACCAGCTTCCCAGATCACGTGATCCATATCGTTCAGATTTATAACAAGCCAAATACTCCTCAACAAACAAAAAGAGAGAGCGCACTGGTCATGTGACCGCGCTCTGTTGCATTCAGCCTGTTCCCCTTAGCAAAATACAGATCGTCTGCACTTCTGAAATGAGACTCCTGATCACGACTACTATCATGTGGCATGCTATAAGTTTTAAAGCAGCTCTTCAGTGTCTTTTCAACAGCACCAGCCCTGTGCTTCTGAGTGCCCAAGAATGCCCGAGGCAGCAAAACACGGCATTTTAGCCGAATGTGGAGCTCTGTTTCCAAGTAAAAATGACGCCTCGGGTGCTTCCATGGAGCTCATTATGTTTCTCTTGGTCATTTTTCATGTGCCTGGGAGCTAGGCCGAGCTCGGTGTGCTCTCCTGGCTTTACAGTCTCACCTGTAAACAAACACACATGCAGTAGCTATCTCTACCATGGCTAGAAAATACACAGTTTTGACGTCTGTATTATGTCTATTCTTTAAATACTGACTGGTTTTTGTTTCTCGGTGTGATCTTTAAACTCAGCACTGTATCCCGGCAGCTTAAAATTGGCAGCATATTTCAAAGGATAAAATGAAAAGACATCTTTTCAACAAGAAAGGAGCGGAGGTTTAAGTTCCTAAAATGTGTTGTGTGTAAGCTTGCACCACGTCTTTTGTTGTCAGACCTCTAGATCTCAGCGTTTGGTCCAAATATCATGGCCGCTCGGGTCAGGACACAAAGCGCCGGTGAAATTTCCAGTCCCTTTGTTTATGTGTTTGTTTGTGGTTGCGGAAGAGCTTTCATGGGAACACAGAGTTCCGCCAAATCCTCTGCCATTTTATCTCTTTTACAGCCTTCACTGAGATTCTTCTTTTTATTTCCTTGCCAGGTCTACATTTTAAAAGTACCACAAAAATAAAATAAATAAATAAATAAATAAATAAAACCTCTTTTAAGCCTTGTCCACTACTTTTTATATCTAACCGGCTGACCACAATGGAAAAACATATTAAAATACTGTAATAATAAATTATTATTGCATAATGCTTTTTAATGAGGCAATATTAAAAAAGTCACAAATTTGCAAAAACAATATATATTGGAAGAACTCCAACCCAAGAACCATGGATTTAAAAATAAATTCAGCTGAAAAAACCTTGGACCTGGTTGACATCGCTGTGAAATCATAAAGATTGCAAGAACCCTAACATCAGAATTCCGTTTTCAGGATCGTAAACATCCAAAGAACGCATGAAGAACTCCTTTATTACGAGGATGGTGGTTCAACTAGTGGTTCCTCATCTCCTAGACACACAGTAGACATAACATCCGCTAGATCTTCACTCTTAACCTGGAGATCATGACTGTCCAGGGCTCTCACATCGGTTTATTTTGAACGAGTATATAAAATTTCCCCTAACGTCATCACCTACTTATACAGTATCATGATATAGCTAAATAAGTGCTGACTGGATAAAGTTACACGGATTATCAGACTGGGGTCCTCGTAGCTAGACTGCTAATTAGACATGAAGCGATTTCCTGTCAAGAACAAGCTCTATGCTTCTGCGACTGGACTGTCTCGCATTCCTCTAGGACAAAAGTAATGGTAACTTAAAAAGTGGAGGAAGTGTGTCTGAAGCTCTGCACTGGCTGAGCTGCATTATTGGAATAGTGAGCCTTTAGGTTAACCACATGCTACGAGATACACAGGCATCTCTTAATGCAATTCAACTAGTCCATTTATATGCTTAGTAAGGTATGCATCTTTTGTATTTCTGGCAGGGATTAGTACTAAGGTTTGGAAACTTTTGTGCACAACTTTATACTTTATTAACGATACTGATCGATGATATTCCAGGGAAGATCATTCATATTTGTTCATTTGTAGGATGGCTAGCTAGCAGCTGGATTTTTGCATGTCTGGACCCCCACTTCTCATCAGCTCTATGCATCTATGACAGGACTGTTAGGATCTATCCAAGCCTAACTGTGCCACTGACTGGGAAACATCTAAGCTGTAAAATCGCAAAAGGTTAAGAGTGGCTGCTTCTTGAGCTAGCAGAATGGCTCTGTGGATGGACACGAGCTTCAATGCTACATTCGAGAATCGACTATTCCAGCATTTCAGATTTATTCAGCTCTAAATAAGTGTATTAAAACCGAAAATGTCATTAGCAGAAGTTACTTGCTAGGAAACCTCTTTGCTTTCAGTACTGAAAAGATGACTATTGTTTTGAAATTACAGGTAGAAAAACATGAATAGTTTCCCGTTGTGCACATGTGCATAGGTTAATTTAATTCAGTGATGCATCATGCTGAGCAGATTCCTCACCCCTGTTGTGAGTGTGTGTGTGTGTGTGTGTGTGAGAGACAGAACCAGAACCAGTGAGAGTTACTTGGCAGTTATTTGATGTGAATGTCTACCAAAAGGTTGCAGCTATTAGTTCCTCTGCATCGCTGAGGAAATGCACCGAACGAAGGATTGAACGAATTGGAAGAAAACAACAGCAGATGGTGGAAGGTATGAGAGTTCTGCTGAAGCTTATCCTGCTGGCCCCCGGTACACACATGCGCCATAGGTAAGTGGGAATACGAGCCAAGGTCACTGCCAAGGTGACTGACTGTGTGATGTAGGAGACACTTTTCTCGGTTGCCAGATTGGGTCGGGTGGAAAGCATTGGCGTGGAGAAATTCATGCCAACACAGTAGAACTCGGGTTCAGTTTATCCAGACTATATGGGAAGAGTACTTGGTATTTTGAAGCCTTATCAAATCTCCCCTTGCTCTCAGGACCTCTGAAATGTGGCTCTTGGTGCTGGGTGGGGGAAAAATGTAGGGTGGAAATGTGAGAAGTGAAAAAACTTTCTGAGTGAGCGTGCATTCAAACACGACATTGATGGTGTCTAAAGGAAGAAGACGCTCGTCGTGTGGACAGGCGCATCAGAAGCGTATCAAAGTGCATCTTGTGGCAGAATAGGGGAAAGGAATTTCACGGCTGACAGAAAAACTGACAGAGGATTTTTAAAAAAAAATTTGTGGTCGAAAATGCTTGATTTCGTTGTGGCCTCTTTTTCCCAAAATCTTTTTTACTATTTATTTATTTTATTTAATTTTTTTAAATTAATTTTTTTCCTGAAAATTATTATTATTATCAATATTAACATTTTATATAACGTTATATTTCCCAGCCCTGGTGCAGTGCCACAACTACAACCTTTACAAAAAGCCACTGCAAATATATGATCAAAATGTGCATAAACAAAAGCATTTTCCCAAGAAATGTAACATTCCTAGTTTGGTTTGAATGAATGAATGAATGAATGAATAAATAAATAAATAAATAAATAAATAAATAAATAAATAAATAAGTGGGGCTTGTGTCAATTTAATCAAATTATTATATTGATTTCAATCAAGCAAACAAATTGGAAGGATTTTCTGAAATTCCCAATCGAGAACAAATCCATAGCTATAAATTCTAATTAGTACAAAAGTAATGGCACCTTAAAAATGGAGGAAGTGTGTCTGAAGCTCTGCTGTGGCTAAGCTGCATTATTGGTTATAAGTGTTAGCCTTTAGAATGCACTTTTCTACCACAAGTCTTATAGACGTCTCTTAATGCAAATCAACTAGTAATTTAGGCAACTTTTGTATTTCTGGCAGGAATTAGTACTAAGGTTTGGCTTTATGGAAACTTTTGTGCACAACTTTACTAAAAGATCGATACTGATCGATAGTGGTCCAGCGAAGATCATTCATATTCATTCATTTGCAGGATGGCTAGCTAACTAGATAACTGGATTTTTGCAACATCCCCCGCCCCATGCAATTATGTTGTCAACAAAGTAGTCATTAATTTCAACCTGCCCACGTGCACTCGAAAGTTAAAGAACGCTGAAAGAGCCGCTACGCTTTCCTCCCACTTCATCGTGTGAGAGCTGCTTGCTGGAAGGAGGTGATAATGGATGTCGACAAGTGTAACGTAGATGCAAAGTGATTTTAATGCGTTTAAATAAAAATAAAAAAAAAACCAAGCAAAGTCACTTGTAGGGTGTTTTTTTCCCCCCTCATTAGCATCGTTGCTTGTTTGTTAATATGTGGCATCAAAAACAACAACAAAAAAAAAGTGCTACTCAGAAATAATGTCAAACAGAACTGATGAAACTTTTCAAGCAGAGTTTGTGTCTTGCTCCGTGCGAATGTGAATGTGAAGATAAGGCTGGCTTGTATACACATGTGTGTGTGTGTGTGTGTGTGTGTGAGCGTGTGACAGTAACACAGTGAGACAGTCAGACAGCTGACTAGTTTTAGGAGTGCTGGTCTGCTGGGATTGTTTCCCAACATCCAGCAAGCCCACTGTCAAAACAGTCAAAACTCCCCTGTGGATTTACCCCCACACACAAACATACCCAATATACCCATGACGCAAAAGAAAGAAGAAGAAGAAAAAAAAAGAATCGTATGTAGAACCGAGCTGCAATATCCAGATCATTAAGCTGGTGTTTGTGTTTAAATGCATTGTCTAGAAGAAGCTACAGAAAAACCATGTATCTGGCAACCTCAGAATCTTGAACTGATTTGAAAGCCCAAAATAAAAATAAATAAACAGTATTCTAAAATAATCTAATTCTGCATATGCATAACGTTTCCTGCATTAACACTGACACTCGATTATTTGTCATTAAATAAATTATTTTCAAACCAATATTTTAATAAATAAGTATGGAGCGTACCATTCAGGCTGTCAGGATAGGGGTGGAGCTATTTAGTATGATGTATGATAATTCCTTTACATTAAGTAATAAGTATCATTTTCTTTGGCATTAATTTTGTTTCACACAATCTAAGTATACTTTTCTACAAATAAACACTTTGGGTAGTAAATTTTTTATTTGTGATCCTTTC
>NC_080738.1:13514836-13552336 GCF_019097595.1 Hemibagrus wyckioides | reverse complement strand
AATGAGGTTTTTTTTTTCCATTCACAGAAACTAACACCAAATACAGATTAAAAATGTGTGTGTGTGTGTGTGTGTGTGTTCATTGCTCTGGTGGAACGTTTTGCTTCAGTCTGTCGATACTGCTCGGCTTGACGCGCAGTAAATAAGGCAAGTTCACGCATAACTTCAGCCAAATGTCCAAGAAACCCCATACATAAGGAATGCCAAATGTTTCCTATTCACCCATGTAATGAAGCGGGGCTGATGTGCTGCGTTCATTTGGGTTTCTCTCTCTCTCTCTCACACACACACACACACACCACACGCCAAATCTGTCAGAGCTTGGATGCAACTCCGCCTTCCTCGTCCTGTCTCACGTTTTCAAAAAAATTGTGTATAAATTGAGTTTGGTGGTGGGATTTTTGGAAACCTGAAAAAAAAAAAACCCTCAGCTTTAAGACTCTGTGAAAATATGCCACAAAATAGACACAGCTATAGTTCTCGAAAGAGTCATTGATGCATTTTTATACACTTCCTGATCTTTTAGGACAAAACGTTTGCGCAAATCTTTAGAAACTGTCTTAAAGGAGCGTAAGAGCTTCGTAAGGCAGATAAAGAAACGCTTATGCAGAATGCCGTGCCTCTGAAATAATGCAAAGCTCTGTTATCTTCTCTGAGCTGCCGGTTTAAGACAAAAAATAAACCAAACCAATGAAATGGACCTGGTAAACTGGTTCATTCTGAAAAATAAGAAACTTTGAGATTTTATACTTCACACAAGTCTCTGTACTATGAAGTTCCCAGTAAGCGTTACCACTTCTGGTTGCCATAGTAACGTTTATCGGTGACAGAAATCGAATCGTCAACCCATGAGGTGCGAGACACATGCTGTGGCTAACCACTAAGCCTTCTCACAAGTCTATAATCACAACTATAAATAAATGATACAAATAAATAGATTTTTTTTTTTGTCGGGGTTGCCAGATTTCAGCACAATCCCACCACCAAACTCAATATACACACATAAAACCATTCAGGAGGTGTCACACATTATTCACTGTCTGAAGGTTGTAGCTAAACAAAAATTCCGCCTCATATGATGGCTGTTTTACATTTTTATGCTTCTTCTTAACGAAGCTTCCAATCATATACAGCCCTCTAAATAATTTTGTCAGATTTTCTCCTGTTCAACATAATAACAAGCGTGTCATATATTCCATCGTTTCCTGCTGTGTGTCGACTTCAGTTTTATTAGCGATGCTCTGAAATCCCTGTGGGACAACAAGGGACGCTGGGTGAAAGGAAAAAAATAAAAAGAGACTGCGCACATGCTGATCGCTCATCAATGCTCATGCTAATAGGGACTGACTTGATAAACGCAACGATTCATCATCATCAATTTTAGGTGCTAGCGCTACACAGATTAATGCTGTGCTGCTAGCATGGGGGCCTGTCCCAAATGATTAATGTGCACAAACACCGCTACATCAAAATTAATGCTGATTGCTGATGAGCTTAGATCGTTCCCTGCTTAGAGTTTTTTCCCCCTCCTGACAGAGTTGAGACGGGAGATAACTACCCCGACGTTCTCCTTCCTCCGCATTTAACAAAGCTGATGTGAAGCTATTAGCGTTCCGTGCTGAGGGAAACAAGTGCTGGATGCTAATGAGAGCAGCTAGGGATAAAACGGAGGATAGGTAATTTGTTTGGTTTGATTTCGCCATCATTTAAACCCTTTCTCCAGCACACACGTGTGTGTGTGTGTGTTTGTGTGTGTGTTTATGTGGCGGCTATACATATATATGACAAAGAAAATGTCTCTGTCGCTGTAGCAGAGTAAGAACATCATGAGTCGCTGTCGTACTGGAGTTTTTTTTTTTCCTGTCTTTTCTTTTCTCTCACAAAATATTTACAGATAATCGAAGGCTGGACCTGGTCAGCGAGAAAGGGATATACGGCCACAATCAGCTGCTTGCAGTAAATTTTAGTAAATTGTGTAACAATACTACAAATAAATAGGGTTAGGAAGGAAGGAAAATGAATGGAAGGGAGGGGGGGAGGGAGGAAGGAAGGAAGGAAGGAAGGAAGGAAGGAAGGAAGGAAAATTAAGGGAAGGGAGGGAGGAAGGAAGGAAGGAAGGAAGGGGGGGTGGAAGGAAGGAAGGAAGGAAGGAAGGAAAATGAATGGAAGGAAGGAAGGAAGGAAGGGGGGGTGGAAGGAAGGAAAGAAAGAAAGAAAGAAAGAAAGAAAGAAAGAAAGAAAGAAAGAAAGAAAGAAAGAAAGAAAGAAAGAAAGAAAGAAGGGAGGGAGGGAGGGAGGGAGGAAGGGAGGGAGGGAGGAACGGAGGAATGACAAAAGGAAGGAAGGAAGGAAGGAAGGAAGATGAGGAAGGAAGAAATAAAAGAAGGAAGGAATAAAGTTTAAGCTACTTACTATTAATACTATTAATATCAATATCTAGTAAAATATATACTCGTACACGATCTGGAAAAATTCTATTTCTAATTCTAATTCAATCTCCAAAATAAATGTTAAAAAGTGAATTTCGGACCAGCCCGAGCTTTCACCTCCGCGTTACTTAAAACCAGAGCGAGAACTTTAGAGGTTAGACAGCTTGTAAAGCAGCCCTGAGCTAACACAGCGATTTTACTGCCACTACGGTGGACGGCTGAAGTAAAAGAAGTGAACCAGGGTTAATGTGCGAGTGGCGCGAATAAATCTATACTCGCGTCAAATGTTATTGAGTAGTCTGGCTCGTTGGCGGGATGCCTGGCAGTAATTTCGTTTTTCGAAGTGAAGCCAGAGCTATAGGTCACTTTAAAAGGAATTACATCCTACAAATGGCTAGTGAGCCTTTATGGGTGCAATGAATGATGTGCTGAAAAGCTTCTGCTTTAAAAAAAAAAAAAGAAAGAAAGAAAGAAAGAAAGAAAGAAAGAAAGAAAGAAAGAAAGAAAGAAAAAGAAAAAAACGAGTAGAGCTATTGTGATATTTCGACACTGACAGCCTTCTTTAATAATGCCAGAAATAGCGAAAGATATAAATGAGTAATTATTGATTCGGATGAAAATAAGAAGAAATGACTAGTGCGAGGAATGGATTCGGCACTGAAGAGGGCAGAAGATGAAGAAGAGGAAGAGGAAGAAGAAGAAGAAGAAGAAGAAAGGCACAAATACATCAAAATAGAGTTGTCTGGGGAGAAAAAAAGAGGAAATGTTCTTTTAAGACCCACTCACAATGTAGGACCATTGAGGAAAAAGGCATAGGTTGAAAGACGAATCAAACTCGCAGACAGGAAGCCAGACAACTGAATGGACACACTTCACTGCGCTCTTCTTTTTTTTCCCCCTCCACTTTTATTGTGAAAGCAAGAGCCAGACTGAAGCTGAGGAGCATAAAGCAAAAGCCAGTCGTTAACATCCTGACCAGCTAAGACATTCTGATCCATCATTGTCACTTCCCCTCTTCAGCACTGACCCGGAACCTTCTCAAGGGAATCGCTGGCCTACTTTGGGAGAGGGACGACTCCGGGATCTGTCCTTCTTCTTCCTCTAGTCATGCTTTATAGTGCAGAAGGAAGATGAGCAGTTTTCGCTGCAGGTATGACCCTGTTCCTTCTGCCGTGTGCATGTTTACATACAGCGAGGAGGATAATGAGGCAGTGGGTGGAGTTTATCGTACTACCAAACAGCTGGGGTGAAGGAATCAACAGCTGGAGTATGAGCTTCTGCTGACATTTTAAATAGCTATTGGATTGCAAACGGTCTAAAATCTGCACTCTGGTTGTGCTGTTTATGTGCTGTGCGCTACATGATGTACGGCTAATGGCAGTTCTTATATGACTGTCTTTATAAGTTTAAAAGTGAAAAAAAAAGAAAGGGAAGAATGGAAGGCAGGAATGGAAAAATGAGAAGAAAGATAAAGTGGAAGCATGAGCAGATATAACTGGGAAAAAGTGAAAGGAAAATGAAGGGTGGGAGGGAGGGAGGAAGGAAGGAAGGAAGGAAGGAAGGAAGAAAGGAGGAAAAATGATAAAAAAAATAAAGTGGAGGCAAGAAGAAGAAGAAACATAACTGAGAAAAGGAGGAACTTACATCATTAAGAAGGAGAAGAAGGAAGGAAGGAAGGAACAAAATGAATGGAATGAAGGAAGAAAAAGAATGGAAGGAAGGAAGGAAGGAAGGAAGGAAGGAAGGAAGGAAGGAAAAGGAAGGAAGGAAGGAAGGAACAAAATGAATGAAATGAAGGAAGAAAAAGAATGGAAGGAAGGAAGGAAGAAAGAAAGGAAGGAAGGAAGGAAGGAAGGAAGGAAAAGGAAGGAAGGAAGGAACAAAATGAATGAAATGAAGGAAGAAAAAGAATGGAAGGAAGGAAGGAAGGAAGGAAGGAAGGAAGGAAGGAAGGAAGGAACAAAATGAATGGAATGAAGGAAGAAAAAGAATGGAAGGAAGGAAATTAAGTAACATAAATCCACTTTCTATAATTGTTAAAACTAGCTTGTGCAATCCAGTCCATTTCTAAAATAGTACCCTTATCCATTGTTAATCATTATTCTCTACAAACAGCAGACTGCATTATGGGTATTCTCTACTTGTTAGGATATGATTTGGATATTAATACCTTGTGCTCTATAAATGGTGAATATTGTGCACCTCAGGACACTTTACTGGGCTTTTATGCAATGAGAAGTAAAATGGTCTTTTCCTGACGTAATGCACTGCCTTCCCCAACAAGTAACACAACAGACTTTTATCTAAATCAGAAAAAATGAGTCATTTGTGGATAGTAAATGTTAATAAGGCAGCTGGTGTAGTTGACATAACAACTACTAAAACAAATTAAATCTCAGACTCACCACCTTTTATTGCCATCAGATAAATACAAAAATTTGTGAAAATCTGCTCACATATTTAAAAGGAAGGAAGGAAAGAAGGAAAGAAGGAAGGAAGGAAGGAAGGAAGGAAGGAAGGAAGGAAGGAAGAAAGAAAGAAAGAAAGAAAGAAAGAAAGAAAGGAAGGAAGGAAGGAAGGAAGGAAGGAAGGAAGGAAGGAAAGAAGAAAAAGAAGGTAGGGAAAGAAGGAATATAGGAAGGAAGGTGAGCAAAGAATGGAAGGAAGGAAGGAAGGAAGGAAGGAAGGAAGGTGAGCAAAGAATGGAAGGAAGGAAGGAACATAGGAAGGAAGGAGAGCAAAGAATGAAAGGAAGGAAGGAAGTCAATAGAATGAGGATGAAGAAACCCTGTTTTTGTGTATGTTGTGTCAGACATCCAATTATAAAATATAAACATATAATCTAAAGAGAGATTAGTGAAGAGAGAATTAGAGAATATCTGAGAGTCCATCCCATAATAGTCAGTGATTTTGTCCAGTTTCTGGATTGGACATTTGAAGGAGACTCGAAATGTTCAGATGAAATGCTTCCATCCTCGTCGCTTCAGCCTTTTGTCTTTTGTCTTCTTTTCAAAGTCAGTTTATCTCTCTTTCAAATCGAGATGGGAAGGGAACTAATTAGACGGACCAAAAACTCTGAGCAGAACTATGTAGATGCTCACCAATTACCCGTAGATAAACTTGTCACAAATAACAACGTTCTATTTCCTGTGATAAAGGCACAGGAAAGTCACGCTCGAAACTCTTTAGAGACTTTCTGCATTGCCATGGTGACATGACAAAGTGCCATGTGTCGCCCAAAGAAGTCCACCGAAGCGAGGAAGATGTCAATTAAAGAAACAGCAGGGGGTTGAATACCTACAATTTACCTTCGCACAAACACACAGACTCAAACTAAACTGTACTGTGTGTCAAATAAAGAACTTCCACAACTTCCCCCAAGTGTCTGCAATCACTCCCCCCCCCCTGGTTGCACTGAAACAGCACGAAGCATGATAACGAATGTACTGTATTATTGCTCTGTCTAGTGCAATTAAACACCTCACCTCTAGAGGTCCCACTCACCAGATCCCTCAGTTTCTACAGACATTTATACAAATATAATTGTAGCATTCAAGATGCATTAAATATGGTATAGAAAAAAAGGGGGAAAAAGTCATTTTTGTGTAGAAAAAAAAGCCAACAACATGACAGCAAAACAAACAAAAAAGAACACAAAAAAATCGACTGCCAAACAAACAAAAACAAAAAAAAACAAATAAAACACGCACATATATATATATATATATATACATACAAAAAACACCACAGCAAAATGAAATGTAAGGCAGACCAAAGCAACAAAAAAGACAAACAAAAATACAGCAGACAAAACTAGACAACAGCAAGACAAACAAACCAAAACATGACTGCAAAACAAAAGCAAATGTTCAAACAAAAAGTGAAGCACAATGAAAAGCAAAAGAAAAACAAACCAAAATAAATAAATAAATAAATAAATAAAAATCTTAAAAGGAAAAAAAATGAACACCACAGAGACCAAATCTATTACTGGGCACTTAGTCTTTTTTTTTTCCTTCTGTTTGCTTGTTTGTTGATTGTGAAAGCAACTCTGCCCACCTCATTTCCCACACATCACTTAGATTTCATTAAGGAGCTGGTACTTGATGGCTCAGCATGTGTAGGTGTTTGCATCATTCTAGGGTCATTTACATAACAAGCCTAAATGCTACACTTATTTATGCCAGTGTTCCCTGGCCAGTAGACGAGCACTCGCCTTAACGGGGACTAATTGAATGTGCTGAGTGGGCAGATACTTCAGACCGGGATTAAGGAGTGGACCGAACTTGCTCGCGTTAAAAAGTTTGTATTCAAACATGAAAATTTAAAATGGGTGTTGCCAAAGTGTGGAGGTTTCATTATCGATATCCTGTCTCTCTGAGCTCTGCTAGCAATTAGACCTGCCTCGGATGGAGCCAGATTCGATTTCCAGTACTGCAACACAATGGAGTTAACCTGTAGAGCACCCAGGGTTTCCTGTAGAGCTGATTATTGGTGGCCATTTGAAAAGCAAAAGATGAATTGTGAAGCCTACAAACTTTGGATTCTTATACATCTATGTCAGCCTTCATACAGTGCATATATGGCTTTTTTTCTATGTATGAAATATTGTAGTGAAAAATCAGCCTTTTGTTTATAAAAAAAATCCAACCCATTCATTTATTTATAATTTATAATTAATTTATTTTTTAATTATCATTATTTATTTTTCTGCCACCATTACTTAATGCATTATAATTATTTATCTTTAATACTCTATTTGTTTTTGGCTAAATTACTCTATTTTACAATTTTAAAGAGCAAAATAACCTTTTTTCTAGCTCATCTTTCATGGTGGCTACATCCACAATGTTTGATAAAACTCAATACTAAGCATCCTTAGAGTATTATAAAAAAAAAAAAAAGAAAAAGTCTAATCTAATTTCTAAACTTTTCTCTCTGCCTCTTCACTTCATCCGAGCGACTCATCTTACACTGCGCAATGAATGGGGAGATTTTAAATCCACATCATCTTGGGCCGTATTTGATTTCTAATCCTTTTCATCTGCCTAAAGACATGCCTAGAGTAGAAGTCAATCTGATGCTGGCGGGGTGCTGAAAGCTGAAATTCTGGACCACAAACCCTTTTTTTGCCTTTCTTCAGAGCATGAATAATACGATCATTATCAGATTTGAACAATTCGGGCATTCAAATGCAATTCAACAGCATACCTCATATTAAATTAAAGCTGGAACTGGCTTTAAAAGACCCTTTCATCCCAATAAATGGACGGTTCACATACCGAATTCAGCATTATTTATGTATTTCCGAAAGAGAAGAGCGACGTGGATGAAAGTCAGCCAGATAATAAAGTTCTACATTCTTGATAGAGATGTTCAGTGGTAATGAAAGCTGCCTGCAAGATCTACACACACAATTAGATCAGACAGTCCCTCGCTCTCTGTCAAACATTAGGATCTCCATCCTCCTACACTTCTTCCTGTGTCCTCTCTTCAGCTCTTCTCCGATGACACACATCAGCATTCTTCTTCTACCTACTCACTCCACCTCTTCCTACCCTTCCTGCTTTTCTAACATGCCAATTTACATATGCTGCCTGTTTTATTAAATCACTCTTGAACCTCTTGGATTTAAAAATGATCCGATATTATATGGCTATATTTTAAATGCCATATATTTAGTGCAAGGGAATGTGATAAATATGAGATTTTGTCGATTATTAATATGTGGACAAAAAAAAAAGTCTTATCAAGAAACATTTACAATTCCATTTTGTAAGAAAAAGTTTCTCTGGTCTGATGGGACCAGAGTTGAACTGTTTGGCCTAGGCACAAAGCCTTACATTTATCACAATACAATATTCACCAATCTGAGAACACCATCACTACAGTGAAGCATGGTGGTGGTAGCATCATGTTGTAGAGATGCTTTTCAATAGCTGAATACAGGGATGTTGGAGTTTTGGAAGAGATATCTCACAAACAACAAATCAAACAAGTCTTGTAAAAAAATGTTTTTAATGGGGTGAGTATTGTCCTGTAATTGCCCAGTACAGTAGAACCTCAGCATAGAAATTTAATTCATTCCAGAGACGAAAACTTAAGGTGGAAATTTGTATTACGATAACGTAAGAAATAATGTAAATGCAGACAATCCATTCCAGCCACCCAAAAATATTACCACTGTTACCAAAAGGAAGCATATGTAAACTGTATGCCACCAAGCTTGGGCTAAAAATAGAACAGACCACCCATCCACCAATCTGTCAACAAAAAACGTCCGTAAAATCACATAAGCTTTTGAACGCATACCGAAGTGGTATTGTGGGTTGACTTTATCTGATTGAAAAAAAATGTCACTTCAGTTGGCTTCTCATGGCTTTCTGTTGATGCTAATAAGTCTTGAATGGCTCCCAGATGTACGCACAACTTGGCTAGTTCGGTTAGTTTGTTTGCCGAAAATGGTTTGTATTGCAAAATTGTAATTCTAAAAGTGAAAATTTGTAAGGGAGGGCATTCGTATACTGCTGTTCCACTATAGATAGTAATGTGTTCAACTATTTTTAATATTAAGAAGTCTTACTGCTGAAATTCACGGCAAACAAAAAACTGAATTTCTCAAATGTACAAAAATGATAAGCTGTAATTGAAGCCAAAGATGATAGTACCACGTACCGACCTTTACACAAGTGGAACACAGTTCAATGTGGGTGAATATTTAGACAATGTAGTGTAACTACCCAGTGCTTGTAATTTTATTAAAACATTCTTTATATTACACATTCTTAAAGGTTGCTCTGGAATTAACGGCAAAAATAAGTTTGTTTCTCCAACATCCAGATGATAAACACATCAGAAGACGTTGATCTGTACCAAGGTGGTTCTACCAAGTACCGACTCCAGGGGTGGCAACTTGCAACCAATACGTTTAGAAAATAGTACTATGTGGTGGAAACTAGCCAGTACTATGGAGTTTGTTAACATATTGTTAGTATAAGTTCCTAAGGCTTAAGTCTCAAACTACACAGTTCATATGAAGCAATTGCTTCATTTTAAGTTAAGTCCTACATGTGATTTGGAGAAAATGCTACATCTAACACCTACATCCTTTGCCGCTATTAAGATTTCCATTCCCTTAGTGTACTTCAAATTGAACAGATTAAGTACTTCAGTTATGACAGAATGGCTAAATTGCTTAATGGGTAAGCGTGAGAGGGCTTTCTGGCTGGCCTTCCCTGCTCTCTCTAATTGATGGAGCACATGATAAATAGCACTCTGTGCTTATGACACCCAAATGTCCTACTTTAATTAAATTGCATCTCTGGCTTAATTACTCCAGTTGAATTGGAGATTCATCTCCCCGCCCCATTCCTAACACCTCTGATAGCACACGCATTCACACGCTTCTTTCTTTTGCTCGCAAAAGTATAGTTCAGTTCTGCTTTTTGTGTCTCAGATGATGAAGAGGAAAATGACAGCTGTCACCTGGAAAAAATGGCCATGGGGTCTGTATAGAGGTGCTGAACGTAAAACCTGCCTGTCCTGGACACCACCTGAACACTCATCCATCATTCAGCGTGTCTGTCTTTCTCTCTCTCTCTCTTTCTGTCTTTCACTGTTTCTGAGTTTCACTGACCTTCTCTGAGGCTATGATGGAGGAATCATTAGTGGAGATTTGTAAAGCCCAGCAGGTGCTAGCAAATGGAGCTGCTGAAGCATTCTGGGAAAGGACCATCAGCTGCTTCCTGTAAGCACCCAACTGGATTATTGCTCTCTTTGAAGCAGCCAATTGGATCATTGCGCCCACACTCGTAGCACACCTGCTGTCTTGCTGCTGCCGTCTGTCATTTGGCCCAGTGAGAGGCTGCTGAACTCAGATCAGTGTTTCAGTGTTGATTAATAAGCGAAAACATGAGGCGAGGGTTTATGGTACAGTCAGGTTCAGTTATTCTTCTCCACAATTAGGGAAGAAAAAAAACAACACCACAACCTTCATATATGAATGCGAAGTGAAATTTAATTTTTAAGTTTGTTTTATACACACATCAACGTTTCACGTGTGTATGTGTGTGGATTGCATGTTTATCTTTACATTCCATCACATTTTCTCTCACATGATTCAATTATTTTTTATTAAAACTGAGTCTCACAATTCTTATGTTATTTTTTTGCAATTTGTTCACGATTAATTCATTTATAGGTGATCTTTTACATAAATCATTTATTTTCACATGATGTACAAGATTCATTTAATCAAGTGATTCTTCAAACTTTTTACACTTTTTATTTACACAGTTTTTTATTTGAATTTCCTCACAATTGATTTATTTTGACTTGATTTTCTAAAATGATTAATTTATAATTTGATTAATGAATTAAATTTATTGAATTGATTAATTTTTTTTTAAATAACTGACAAATTATTCACTTCATTCAAATCATTTTTTTTACCTTATTCATTTAGTTTTATATGATTTTTTTTCATATGTTTTTACATGATTTATTTTTTTATGATTTATTTTTATTTACACATTTATTTTCCCCATTGATTTTCTTTACACTTAGAAATAATTGTCAAATTATTCATTTCATTCAGACAATTTATTTTTACCTTATTTATTTAGTTTTTATGTGATTATTTAACATGATTCGTTTATTTTTTCATCATTTTTTTTTAATCATTTACCTGATTTATTTCTTTTAAATGACTCATTTATTTTCCCCCAAGTGATTTTCATTTACACGACTGATTTATTTTTATGTGATGTTTTGTGACTTGATTCATTTTATTCACGTGTTTTTCCGTTCACACATGATTTATTTCACACCTGATCTTTACACACCTTTGAGTTACAGCTGTAATGTTTTACAAACATGCTTGATTTCACGTTTTTTTTATCACATGACTCATTTTTTATGTTCATTCTTCATCTGTAGGACATGTGGTAATATTATATATATATATATATATATGAATAATATATATATATATATATATATATATATATATATATATATATATATTATTCATATGCCAGGTGTGTTTACATGAGTTCATGTCAAATTTCACAGCACGCTGAATTGCACTTTCATATTACTCATATAATCACATACGAGATTTTTTCCGCAAGGGTGCTCAAATACATGGGGGGGGCAAAAATTGATTCATTTTCCCCTGCAAAATAAACAAGCACAGCTACTGAGGAATATAATCATATGTTTTGCCAATAATTATATGTTTCACGGACAGTGTCTACGCTTGTGTAAAAGTGTGAATTCTGAGAACGTGGTTCAGCAATTCCTCTCTCAACGCCTACACAGCACTTATAATCTGCATAGGTGGTTATTATGGAAATATCAGGTAGCTACTATCTGCAAAAAAAAAAAAAAAGAATCAGGTTTACATATTAGGTGCAGTTCACTTCACCTAAAGTGTTGCACTGAACACTCAATTTAATCACGGTTTTGCAAGATGTCGGGGTTTGAGTGCATCATCAGGCACTGCTGGGCTAGTTTCTGCCATTCTGACTTACAATTACTGCCACTGACTCCACGCAATCAATGCTAATGCAAGGGTGGGAGGGATCGGCGAGGCATTGCAGAGCTTGCTTACAATCAAACTACCTTTGTGTGGCCTAGTCGAGCCCTACAATCAGCCAAGCGGCTCTTTCAGATGGCCCGAGACTGAGTTGGGTGTGATATTCCCACATAGTGAGAGTATAAACAAGTCTGATACGATTCAAAATCGTACAAGTAGGGGAGTTTCTGTAAGCAGATGAGGTTCAGTGTGAAGCGCACGTGAAGACTGAAAGAAACAAACATATTGCTTTCGAAGGCTTGCAACAAACAGAAGAATTTCAGCAAGCAGATGATAATTGCAATCACAGAGAGAAATGGAGAAATAGGGGTTACAACATCATACTCCACTGAAAGAGGGGAGGGGGGAGAGAGAGAGAAAGAGAGAGAGAGAGAGAGAGAGTGAGTGAGTCTTAATGACTCTGGTGAATCAGGCTCATCAAAGGAGGCAGGAGTTTGGAAATGTCAGTCTCAGTGTGGAACAGAGTGATTAAATCTGCTGAAGAAGGTGATAACAATGAGGGATGGGAAGAAACTGTAGAAAAATAAATGAGGAAAGAGGAAGTAATGATGAGAAGGTGATATAGGAGTGGAAAGAGAGCAGATGAGATGAACTGTGCAAGGAATAAAGCATGTCAGAACAATCAATGACAGGGCAGTATGATGCTAGTTACCATGCTGAATAGCACACCCTGAAATATTCCTTTATGCCACAGTAGTTTGTCAACAGCTATGATTTTTCAAAAACTTTATTTTTTTATCCATTTATAGGATAAAAGATATAGAATGTGGAACAAAAACTTCTTATATTACCATCTAACACCTCTAGCTTGAAGATCAGCTTTATAGGAATAGGAACAGCATTATCTCTGGCTATTACAAAAGACCTGAAACTGGAGGCTCCTTCCATCTCCTCAAACATGAATATAACCTCCAGGCTGCCTTTGTCCTGTTATTGAAAGTATATCAACACCTTCTGTCCAATAAGAATTAGGAGTTGATGGACAATGATGTGGTAAATAAGAGACCTAGTGTCCTGATATTAGAAAATAATGCTAAAAATCCTAGTTTAGACATCTTGGTTTTATTTTTAAACATAAGTAATAGTAAAATGACGTATAAACTATACACAAATATCAGAAATATCAACATTTACCTCAGATATGCTGGTAAATTACAGTCTACTACAGCACAGTTACAAATAGCATGAGACCTTTGAATATATAAAATGCAAAGAGTACTTATAAAGGAATACTATGAATATAGAAAATGTATTATCATTGTATTTAATTAAGCTCCTCATTTCCTAGCACCGCAAAACCAATAAGCCGATATAAGACATTTGCACTTCCTGCGCAAATCCAATGCTTTCAACATGGGATGGTGAACATACCACCCTGTTACCCATTAAGTGGCAAAAGTCATGAGAACACAGTTGCTAGGCAACTGGGAAGTATGTACTCAGAGCGTATGCAAGCTAATTAAGGAGCGAGCTACTTGACACGTTTCTGAAACAATGGAAACATACAATGGCATTACAAATTAGATAATAATATTGGAAAATATTCCCAGATATGTTGGTAATTTACTAGGTAATCATTCATCGGTACTAAAATTACACTATACTTACAAGCAGCATTGACCTTTAACCAAAAGATTCAGAAGTTCCACCATTTTGCAGATGCAAAAATGAGAACGAAGAATTTCTGGATGCCATGTTTTGAAATATCAACTAAAACTGCAAAGGCGTATGTTCACATTACACAGTTACAAGATCTAAAATGAAATAAGTGAATAGTTTTACTCCAAATTTGTTTCATTTTACACTCCAACAGTATGAAACTAGACCTGAATGCAGTTTTATGAATTTCCTGAAGAAAGAATGACACTAGAAATGAGACAAAATTATTGCGCATATCAAAATTTACCTCAGATATGTTGTTAAATTACTAAGAAAATGCTCCCTAATACTAAAATTACACTATAATTCCAAGTAGCAGTCATTGCTAAAAGGTCCAGCATTCTGGGAAACATTAATATTGTCACACACCCATGTTTTGACTGAGTAGGCTGTTGTTTGGGGAACAATGTTTTGTTTTTGCACCAACAGTATGAAACTGGGCCTGAAGGCAATATATGAATCTTTTCAGATGCCTCTTCATATAGCGCTAAGGTTTACATGCTAGACAAATTGTGATAAATGAGTCAGGAGGTCAAGCTTTCGCTCTCCTAATGGGCCATACTGTGATTGTTCTCTCTGATGCGGATCTATAGGAGCAGAGAAAGGTCATCCTGGGTCATTTTTCTTGCTAGCATATTAACCTCACAATGTTTCTTATCACAGCTCCGGCTTTCGGCTTTTTCTTCCAACGCGGCATGGATAAGCTACTCCGTCACCTCAGAGTCATATTCTTCAATGAGAATTGAGGTAGAAATGGTTCATAACGGGAATGAAAATAATACATCTTTCTTTTAATAAAACAGTATTTTAGACGATATCATTTATTAGTGTGAAGGAAAAGACACAGTGATTAAGAGGCTTATTAAATAGCCGGGTTCTGTGTTTGTTATATGGCAGAGAGCTCAGAGGATGATACGTGTATATAATTTTTGTTTGTTTGTTTGGTGAATATATGGGAGGGTTATGAGGAAGTCAAATCATGAAGTTCATAAAACTGAAAGTATGAGTGAATATCAGTTCACAGAAAATTGACAGAAAGGTTCATGCGATTCATTTGCACGTGATTCTTTTTTAGTGATTCATTTACAAATCACATGATTTTTTCCACATCATTTGTTTATCTTTTTACATGATTTTTATTTATTTATTTATTTATTTATTTCATGTATGATGTTTTTCGTTTATAATCACTTGATTCATTCATGTTCACATGACTTGATTCAGACGTGATTCATTCCTTTCATTTATTTTCCCATGTGATTTTCCATGATTCATGTATTTCCACGTCATTAATATGTAAGTGATTATTTCACGATTCACTTTTTTTCACCTGATTCATTTATTTCCATGTAAGCTTTTCTCAAATTATTATTTTCACCTGATTAATTTCAAACGGTTCCCTTATTTCCACATTTCTTTCCACGTATAAGTCACGTAGTTATATTTCATCACGTGGTATTTACACGTTGCCATGTGTTTACAATCTCGGGACACAACATGTTTTCAGTCACCTTCACTTTCAGATGTTTTTCACATATTATATGATCACATACTGCTTAGACAATCATCTTTTTTCCTTTTACTGTTTCCCATGAACATCTATCTCCTTCACTTGCCCTAATAAAATGAGATACAATATGGCCTTGTCTTTTATTTCTCTCTCTCTCTCTCTCTCTCTCTCTCTCTCTCTCTCTCTCTCTCTCTCTCACTCACTCACTATCTGTCCACCCCTCTCTCTCACTCTCCCCTCGTTTTCCCTTGTTCTGCCTCTCACAATATGGTCCTTTATTTTTTCGCGTTCTCTCTCAATCTCACAATAAGGTCTTTGAATCTCTCCATCTCTCTCTCTCTCTCTCTCTCTCTCTCTCTCTCTCTCTCTCTTTCTGTCCGTCTCTAAGTCCCTTTAATCTGAAAGCATCAGGTCTTTAATGTGGCTCATTATTTGCTTCGATGGTGGTAATAAGCATTATAAACCCCGCTCTGCAGCCGTCTGTCTCTGTTAAATCCGCCTTAATTCGGATACGATCTATACCAACAACAGTGAGCTACACACCTGCTGCCCCGATCACACCTCCCTCCCTCACAACCCCCACCCCCTCTAAATCGGCCATGTTGGGGGAAAGAATCCTGCACTAAACACTATACAGTTATATACAGTTTAGCTCAGTATGTGTTGCTACTGTACATGTTCATATTTCAGTAAAGTCTCCTTAATCTGGTAGAAAAACACAGATTGGGGGTATTTAAACTAAAATTCGACTCAAATTTGTCATATAAAATTCCTTGCTTATAAACGGCTGGGAAAATCACTGGAGTTCATTACTTAACCAAATAACAGTCCTTTCAGGATTTTGCAGAATTCAATGCAAAAATATGGAATAACTTGCAATAAACTTTTCAAAATCAATGCAGATTTTCCGCAGATTTAGGCCACTCAATCAAATAAATAAATAAATAAATGTAAAAACAGTAATAAATGAATGAATGAATGAATGAATGAATGAATGAATGAATAAATAAATAAATAAATAAATAAATGAATGAATGAATGAATGAATGAATGAATGAATGAATGAATAAAAGTTTTTGAACATTTTTTTTTAAAAAGCTGCAGCAAAATCAAACTTTTCGCGCTGCAACAATCATAAAAATAGTTCGCTATCCTTGAGGAACTAATTAATGATTATAATAACTTGTTGGATTTTGTTAAGCAGAGGCATCTTACATATAACTTGACTACAGCTACAGGCTCAGAACAGATGATAAACGCATCTTCTGACGTAGCATAAACACATTTTTCTCTGTCCTATTTACTTTCAAAATAAAATCTTATATTATTGTATAAAATAAATGTAGCATGATATACCAACTGCCACTAATTTGGATGAAGGACAGAGCAATCTATGTACAACAAGATAGAAGATACAAAGTCATTTAACAGTAAACAGTGATATAGGCCATACAAACCAGTTTATAGCGAAAGATAACCGGTACAACAGTTGCTCTTTTAACAGCGCGCACACTCTTGTCCTAATAATGACTCCCCCCTAGGATAGACTTGGTGAGTGAAAGAAAGTGAAGCTAATTTATGAAGCCTTCCCTGGTCTCTATCTCACCCTGCTCAGTCATAAAGTAGCTCCATAAGTACCAGGGGAGCCTGCTGATTTATGCCCAGTCTGGATCTCGTGTGAATGGAGCACAGTGTGTCCTCGCTCCCTGCTCTGGCCTGGAGCTTGTTAGAGGGAGCACAGAGAGATCCATGAAAGTGCAGACCTGCAGGAGTGCACACTTTCTGATGTTTCTCAACGCTTTATTGTACAGAGACCTTATCACAGTGTAACGACAGCGGTCCAGGTTACGCCTATAAAAACACAAGAGTCACAAGCATAAACCTTTACTGCGTGTAATGTATTACTTCATTAATTGAGTACTGCTATTTAAAAAAGGTTAAACACTAAGTAAACGCAAAAATTTCATCATTTAATAATGCATAATATAATATGAAATCATTTTAAAAAAGTGCCACATATACACCCGTCAGCCGTGACATTAAACCCACCGCCATAATATTGTGTAGGTCACTGTTGGGTTTCCAAAAACAGCTCTGCCCCATCGAGGCCTGGACTCTACAAGACCTCTGAAGGTGTGATGTGGAATCTGGCCCCAAGCCGTGTACGACAGTAAAGTAAAGTGAGATTTGTATGTCCGACACATCCCACAGATGCTCTATTGAATTGTTTGTCATGTTCCTGAACAATTTTTGCAGTGCAGTGGGGTGCATTATCCTGTGTTGGGCTTTCAGTGGTGTTCAGGGGTCAGCAGGGGAGCTCTGACCGGTCTGCTGCTATGCGGCCCCATACACAGCAATCCGTGCTGCACTGTGTGTTCTGACACATTTCTATCATAGCCAGCATGAACTTTTTCTAGCCTTCGTTCCTCATGTGCATCAATGAGCTTTGAGTGGCTATGACCCTGTCACAGCTTCACTGATTGTTCTTCCTAGAAGCACTTTTGGTAGCTACTAACCACTGCATACCGGGAACACACCACATGACCTGTCATTCTGGTGATGCTCTAGCCATCACTATTGTCAGAGTTGCTCAGATCCTTACACTTGCCCATTTTTCCTGCTTCCAACACACCAACCTCAAGAACTGACTGTTCACTTGCTGCCTAATATATTCTACCACTTGATGGCTGCCAGTGTAAATAAAAATGGCTGACACAGCTGCCTTCCTCCCTCCCTCCCTTGCTTTCTTTTCCATTATTTCATTTTCCTTTTCCTTCCTTCCTTGTCACTTTCCTCTTTCTTTTTTTGTTTTTAACCAAAAACTCATGCAACACATGCATGATATCTGAATAAACAAATCGATAAATAAATGTTTGTTAGTTTTGTTTGCTTGGTCAAAATTTCAATGTACTAATTTGACTGCATATATAGTATGAATAATATTTGGAATACTAATACTAATGATCTTTTACAGAAATGAATTTATAATTTCAGACAAACACAATAAGGTCAAAGCAAGCCCTCTTTAACTTTAACTCACTTGCACTCTTAACACATATTTCACCCACTTCGTACTTTTCTACCTCTTTCTAAAGTGAAGAAGGAGGAATAACCTTGTTCATTCCCATGCCAATGGGAGCACACCTTTGTCCCTCCTCCAATCGTGATATTTGACATGGCGCTATGTGAGACCTAGCACAAATAACTGCTAATATTACACACACACACATCAACAGTCTGTGGTAATTCTGCCCTGCATGTGGAGGGGAAAAAAAGTGACTTATTCAGTACAATAACTTGAACGTGTTGTGACGCACACTTCCCATGCTACCATTTTCTTTTTGCGTGCTTATAAATACTTGAATTGTTTTCTGTTATTACCAACACTGCTTTTCGACTAATTTGCACCTTGACGCGAGATGAGGCGACACCCTGATGAGCAAACGTATTAGCGAATGGAGAATAACTGTTAAAAAAGTCGTACATTAATTTCACACATCTGCTCTTTTGTAGTCATTCGCTAGGATTTTAGCAGAGCACAGGTGGATGGGGAATTTCAAAATGTTGTTAAGTGATGTGAAATGATGTGCACGAAGCTTGATGAAAAGCGCTACAAAGCGTAATGGGCCTACGAACGCTACGTACGCGTAAAAGAGCTGGGAAATTGGAATAAGTCATGTGAAAAAGTTTTACAAAAGTTTGAATTAGGGCTGGGGTTAGAAGCTGGATGATGGTTTGTTTTCTACAAACAAATTCATATGAAATTATGTAAATTTAACCAGATAAAAACTTATATTAGATCAGCTTGGTGTCTTATAGAGTTCTGGAAATTTTCACTAGGGATTAAATTTGAAAATGTTCATATACAAATACAGATATGAGTAGGAGGAGCACTACTTAGACTAATTATGTGGGTTTGTTTGTTTGTTTATAATCTCACATGACACTTAATTAAATAATACTTAATATTTTGGGAAATAGACGCATCCAAAATTGTCAGAAAATGGTTAGTTAAGTTAAGCAGCCTTTATTTGTCACATATACATTACTCCACTCTCTTCACATATCCTATACTTGGAGGGTTGGGGGTCAGAGTGTAGGGTCAGCCATGATGCAGTGCCCCTGGAGCAGGAAGGGGGATGTTGGTGGCTTTGCTCAAGGTCCCAACGGTGGCAGCTTGGCAGTGCTGGGGCTTGAACCCCTATCTTTCCTTTAATGACCCGGAACCTTAATCGCTTGAGCTATCACAAAAAAACCTTAAACAAAACCCTTTCAGTTTAAGCCACACCCACTTCCGAGTTTAAACTGGAATACAGATACAGAGCAATAAACAGAGACGATTAGTGGCTTTGTGTTACAAGCCTACTGTGTAGAGTGACTGATTAGGTTACACTATAGTGTGTTCATTCATTTAATTTATTCATTCATTCTTGCACAAAATGGTGGCCATCCTGAAACTGAGCTAAAAACGCCAGTGCTGAATTGAAAACCTATAATGCTTCCTGGAGCTGTAATGGACAGACAGGTTGTATTAGGCCACACCTACTATAAACGTTGCCCATTATACTATAGTAATAGATTTGTGAAGAACTAAACAGTCCCTCTACCATTCCTCTAGTTTTTTTTTGTCATTGTTGTTGACAAAAATGCTTGATTTTCCAATTTCTGATGCAACTTACGAAATATTTTTGTGCTTGTTTTATTTTACGGAAAACTAGGATTCTTCTTTTAAACTCCCTACCAGTGGAGACATATACAGTATATAATTACTGATTACAATAGCTGTATTCGGATTCGATGTACATGTATGGAAGAGGGCGTGGCTGAAAGTGTGTCGTCATGACATCACATAACGTGTTTCAGCCCAAATCTGCAGAAAATTTGCAATAATACAATAAAAATAAGTTATATATTTTAATAGTGTGTTCATTTCTGCTATGGCAAAATCTGACTAAGCAGACACTAGCATTACTAGCGTCGTGTTATGCTACCAAATCATCCGACAGAAATAATAAACTCACACAGTAATAATAATAATAATAATAATATATGCAGGGACTGGAAAGAGATGGGGAAATAATGCAGAGCTAGGAAGTCTGGAGGTGGAATTATGGAGGAGTAGGAGGAGAGAAATGGAGAAAGAAAAAAAAATAGAGAAGCTGGGAAAGCTAAGGGAGGCACAGCTGTCTCCTTTAATGACATGCTTCACTTCCCAGAGAGGGAGGCGAACTGCGAGGAAAGAGAGGATGCGGTACGTGAGGGTGGTATTTTACAACGCCGGTTCTCCTTTTCTGCAACAGATTGCGGTCACTCGTTTCACAGTGCATGCTGATAAACACACGTGTATACGCATTCCAACAAACCTGAGCTTCTAGAACGTTCTGTCCAAATGATGACCCTGAATACGACTAACGTATAAAGTATAAAAAATATGTATAAAAAGCTAGTAGTGTATTGTGTGTGCAGCTGACGGTTTTACCTCCCTGACTGTCTCTGAGTGAGTGTCACATGATAAAGGATAAAGGTGTTCTCTACGGATCTCATCATCTATCAGAGACACACAGAGGGAGAGCGGAAGGGAAGCGGAGGCTAACATGTAGGCTGCGTCGGAGTCGAGTGAGTCAGGAGTTGGGCACGGTCGGAGTAAAAATTCAACCCGGAGCTATCGGAAGACATGAGGTTTCTGAGCTGCTGTGAGTCACTAGGATAATCCTGTAATAGTAATTCAGGTGGAAGAGGTTGGAATGGATGGAAGTTTCCGAAAGCAGCGATGTGAGGAAGCTAGCTGCAAGTAGCAATGCAACTAGCTTGACTATTAAAAAATAAAATAAAATATTCATGAAGATTCATGATGTACAAAAGCATCATGACAAAAAAAGTAGACTTTTTCCTTTTCACATTAAGCGTTATTCTGAATCGAACAAATGCGGTAGCGTCACAAAAGCATCGCCTGTGACTACTGCTAGCGTAACTAGCACTAGCTGAGCTAATATCGAAACAATTTCAGCTACTTGTTTCATGAAGTAGCAGACAAAGCAGACAAATCATGCTTTTTTCTTCTTTCATATAAGTCCAATATTATCTTTAAATCAGAAACAAATCACAACAAACATACTGCTTCCACAAAAATGGAAGCATCACACACAAATACTGAAAGCAAGTATAAAGGCTAACTAATGCTGGCTAGTTCATTGCAGCTAGCCAGTTCACTACCACCTGCCTCAGAATTGCTAAGATTCACCCAGGAAGGAAAAAACAAGGTGTTTATAGACCACAACCTTCTTTTCCTTTTCTTCTTAGAAAGAGCTTGCTAGCTAGCCACACACTGTATATGCTGTAAGAAGCTAATTAACTTGCTAATGATGGTTAGTTAGCTAGAAGACACTGGAGAAAACAGAAAGGAGAGAATAACAAAAGCAACATGAGTGTATGTTTTCTTCATGCTGTTTTTAAGCTACCTAATTTTGACAGCATTTTTCACTACCATCCATGCTAGAATTTCTAACTAGCAAAAAAAAACAAGCAAACAAACAAACAAACAAACAAAAAAACAGGGTTTTAAAAGATCTCAGCTCCTTCTCCTTCCGAGTGAAAAAAGAGCTTGCTATTTAGCCATCTAGCTTGATATATTGTATCTCACACACACACACACAAAATGGAATCAATTTGGTTAGCTAATCTTGGCTAGGATAGCATTAAAACAAACAAACAAAAAACCCCAACAATAAGTATGTGTATATCGATCAATATAACTCATTTTTCTTCAGAAAGAACTTGCTAGCTAGATAACTAGCACAATATGTTGCATCATTCACAAACATTTGCAGCATGGTGGCGAAATTTGGTGTCAGTCCTCGCAGGTCTTATTTTCATTGATCTCATTCCAGTCACAATTTCAGTGTTGATTGTAAAAAATAAATAAATAAATAAATAAATAAAAATGCTGTGCAACTCCAAAATTAACAGTTTTTTCTGTGGTTCGGATTTTATCTCTCATGTCTTACGCTTTGTTTACATGTGATGAGCTTTCTCTCTGTGGACTGTCTCCTAGCAACAGATGCCTTGACAAGATAATTCATGGACATCACGCTTATTGGTTGGAGAATCGATCGATGGGGGTTAACTCACACGAGAACAAAGGCTCGAGAACAAAAAAAAAACACGAGTTACACATTGATACACGTTCACACACACCACGCAAGCACAAAAAAAAAAATAAAAACCCTGTTTCATGTCAATCTGGCAACCTCTGACCGCCGACTGGTGATGAACAAGCGCAGTGTAGTAACTTTAAATTGGGAAAAAGCATGTATTATTATTTTTATCCGCACCAAACCTCAGACAAAGTCCATCATCTCAGCAGGACACGATTACAAAGCGATTCCTGCCTCACTTTCAGAAAATGTGCTAAAAAAAAAAAAAGAAAAGAAAAAGAAAGAAAGAAATCGACTCGTGGCTCTGGCGGTACGGCTGATCCGAGGAAGTCGGCAGAATGTCGATAAGCTGATGAAGATAATGGTCTAATCACATTAACATTTATGGAGGCAAACTAATCATCAGACCTGTTAACATTTCCACATCATCTCCTGCTCTGGTTCTGAAACAGGTATTGATGAGGCGGTGATCAGAGAGAGAGAGAGATAAAGAGAAAGAAACAGAGAGCAGGAGAAAGACAGAGACAGGAAGAGACAGAGAGAGACAGAGTGAGAGATTTTGAGAGAGAGAGAGAGAGAGAGAGAGAGAGGGAGACAGAGAGAAAGAAAGGGCGAGAGAGAGATAGAGAAAGACAGGGACATGAAGAGAGAGAGAGTGTGAGAGAGAGAAGGACAAACAGACAGAGAGAGAGAGAATCATGGACAGACAGACAAAGAGAGAGAAATACAGAGGCAGGAAGAGGGAGAGAGGGAAAGACAGAGACAGGAATATACAGAACATGGGGAGAGAGAGAGATGTTGGGGGGGTGATATAGATGTATCAAAAGATAGAGTGAGAGCAAGAAAGAAAGAAAGAAAGAAAGAAAGACAGACAGAGACATGAAGAGAGAGAAAGTGAGTGAGTGAGTGAGTGAGAGAAAGACAGAGAGAGACAGATAGAGAGAAACAGAGACGGAAGAGAGAGAGAGAGCGAGAGAGAGAGAGGAAAAGAGAAAGATAGACAGGGAAGAGAGAGAAGGAGAGGAAGAGAGAGAGAGATTGACGGAGAGAGAGAGAGAGATAGAGATGCTGATGTCTGATGTGACAGTTTAATCGCTGTGAGGAAATCTGCTTTGAGGAAGGCATAATTATAGTTTGAGATGTCATTACTCTTCGGATCGTGTTGCAACAATCGAAGCGATTCTGCCGACCGGTTGAGGAGGAGGTCTGTAACAAATGGCGGGCATTATGTAAATGATGCGTGATGGAATTGCGCCGTTTGTAATGCAGACGCCGATCTGTCTCAGTTACAGGTGAAACTGAGGTATTTTTTTTTTCTTGATTTTCTTAGTAACGTGTGAGAGATTATTACTGTAGAAATACAGCATGATGACTGACTGCTGCTGCGACCTCAGAGTGAAAGGAACACTTACTTCACTGTGTAAAATACAAACAAAACAAAATGACCATACACTCAAGCAGATTTTCTTTACTATGAGTCAAGGTAAGGAGAGAGAGAGAGAGAGACAGACAGACAGAGACAAAACACAGAGAGAGAAAGACAGACAGAGTGACAGAAAGAGAGACACAGACAGGCAGACAGAGAAAGGCAGACAGACAGAGTGACAGATATATATATCTATATCTATATACACTATATTGCCAAAAGTATTCGCTCACCTGCCTTGACTTGCATATGAACTTAAGTGACCTCCCATTCCTAATCCATAGGGTTCAATATGACGTCGGTCCACCCTTTGCAGCTATAACAGCTTCAACTCTTCTGGGAAGGCTGTCCACAAGGTTTAGGAGTGTGTTTATGGGAATTTTTGACCATTCTTCCAGAAGCGCATTTGTGAGGTCACACACTGATGTTGGACGAGAAGGCCTGGCTCTCAGTCTCCGCTCTAATTCATCCCAAAGGTGTTCTATCGGGTTGAGGTCAGGACTCTGTGCAGGCCAGTCAAGTTCATCCACACCAGACTCTGTCATCCATGTCTTTATGGACCTTGCTTTGTGCACTGGTGCACAGTCATGTTGGAAGAGGAAGGGGCCAGCTCCAAACTGTTCCCACAAAGTTGGGAGCATGGAATTGTCCAAAATGTCTTGGTATGCTGAAGCATTCAGAGTTCCTTTCACTGGAACTAAGGGGCCAAGCCCAGCTCCTGAAAAACAACCCCACACCATAATCCCCCCTCCACCAAACTTGACACTTGGCACAATGCAGTCAGACAAGTACCGTTCTCCTGGCAACCGCTAAACCCAGACTCGTCCATCAGATTGCCAGATGGAGAAGCGCGATTCGTCACTCCAGAGAACGCGTCTCCGCTGCTCTAGAGTCCAGTGGCGGCGTGCTTTACACCACTGCATCCGACGCTTTGCATTGCACTTGGTGATGTATGGCTTGGATGCAGCTGCTCGGCCATGGAAACCCATTCCATGAAGCTCTCTGCGCACTGTTCTTGAGCTAATCTGAAGGCCACATGAAGTTTGGAGGTCTGTAGCGATTGACTCTGCAGAAAGTTGGTGACCTCTTCGCACTATGCGCCTCAGCATCCGCTGACCCCGCTCCGTCAGTTTACGTGGCCTACCACTTCATGGCTGAGTTGCTGTCGTTCCCAAACACTTCCACGTTCTTATAATACAGCTGACAGTTGACTGTGGAATATTTAGGAGCGAGGAAATTTCACCACTGGATTTGTTGCACAGGTGGCATCCTATCACAGTTCCACGCTGGAATTCACTGAGCTCCTGAGAGCGACCCATTCTTTCACAAATGTTTGTAAAAACAGTCTGCATGCCTAGGTGCTTGATTTTATACACCTGTGGCCATGGAAGTGATTGGAACACCTGATTCTGATTATTTGGATGGGTGACCGAATACTTTTGGCAATATAGTGTATATATATATATATATATATATATATATATAGAGAGAGAGAGAGAGAGAGAGAGAGAGAGAAACACAGAGAGAGAAAGACAGACAGAGTGACAGAAAGAGAGATACAGACAGGCAGACAAACATACAGTGAAAGGCAGACAGGCATATAGAGAAAAGACAGACAGAGAAAGAGAGAGACAGAAAGAGAGACAGACAGGCAGACAGCAAAAGACAGAAAGAGAAAGAGAGAGAGATTATTTATTTATTTATTTATTTATTTATTTATTTATGTAAAATCTTTTCTTTTTGCAACCTTGTAATGGATGAGTTTTTATTTTTACATCCTGAAATCAACATGTTTTTATTTTATTTTATTTTATTTATTTATTTGTTACATTCTTCTAAGGATGTTTTGTAGAAATTGGTAAGATAATCTATAAAACATTCTAGAAGCGTACTGGGGGATTGGAGGTCGAAAGCGGGTCTGCATCATAAGCTGAGAAAACTCTTCATTAACAGGTTTTAGTTTTTGTTGTAGCGCTTTATTGTTGCAGCCTTTATGTCTGCACTTCAGGTCCACCGTGTAGAAACGTGACTGTAACAGAGCGCCGCTTTAATTAGAATTAATATTCAGGAAACATTATCAGCTCCCAATGCTGTTAAACCGTTTTAAGTACTTTTAATCTCCTGTATTAATGCTAAACCACTCCCCTGTGAGAAAGTGTGGAACTACTCTGGAGTTTTTTTATTTTTTTATTTTTATTTTTTTCCTTTTATTTAAATTTTTTTACGACCACAGCCAGCCTGAGCGGAGAGAGAGATGAAGTATGAGAAGAAGCAGGAACGAGAGAAGAAAAGCAAGCGGATGAAAAATGATAGACGGGTGCGAGCGAAAACAAAAGCTCCTAGGTATTGCGTGTCATACGGCAAAAAAAATAAATAAAAGTGAAATCTTTCAAAACAAATGGCGCCCCTTGCACCATCTTTCAGTCTTCCGGCCTGATCAATGATCAGTGAAGTTAAGCGTCTGAGTCGACAGGAATGGAACCTTAGACCCGATTCATCTACAAGGTGGTGGTGGTGGTGGTGGAGGATGAGGAGGAGGAGGAGGATGGGGTGTGAGCGATGTTACATGTTAGGGAAAAAAACAACAACTTCCTCTAGCTTCTACAAACACCTTTCTCTTATTGCCATGCCACCTGAGGCCATCGGTGTAATAAAATTACATACGGTACTGCATCGCCTCTGCAATTATCTCTCCTCGTGCATGAAAGAGAAGGAGTGGACTTGAAGCAAGCAGAAAATGAAGTCCCGTCCTTCATCCTGCAAAGAGACAGCTCAAAAAACAAACAAATTAAAAAAAAAAAAAAACAGTGATGATTGACGGGAGGCGGCAGAAAAAATCTCCTGTTTCATTTTCACCATCACTCTCTCTCTCTCTCTCTCTCTCTCTCTCATGCATGAAACAATCACCAAGTGGACATTGTTTTGATCTTCCACAGAATTCCAGGAGCGAATAATTTCACTGATTCCCTTTGACATTCCATAAATTTCCAAAAATCATTTATATCCCTATCATAAAAATATTGGTTTCCGTTCCCTTGCATGCTATGACTAATTAATTATAAAACCCATGTAGGATCAAACACACACTCTGTCACACACACACACACACACTCGTGGACAATCGGCTTTAAAAGTCTTCCGCTTTTCATCTGTGCCGCTATCGAGAGTCTATTTGCAAGGTTACTCCAATAATAAAAAAAATAAATAAAATAAATAAATAGCCACCAATTTTGTTAATAAAAATCTTTGTGCCAGCCACCCTTGTAAACTTCCTCCTTCACGACTGTAATATATATATATATATTTTTTGTGTGTCTTATACTACACTGTTTTAATGCAATTTGTCGTGTTACATCATATTAGGTTTTGATTATCTGGTCATTATACTGTACACTGTTCGAATCTCAACCCTTGATATTGGAATGGCTCATGACCGTATTCATGTCCGGTTTTAGCCCTATGATACCTAAAAAAATATTTCTTGAGCATAACATGCTCATAGAGTCATCATTTGGTTTGATATTTGGGTTTAGAGAGTGCAACTGCTACATTCCTTCATCTCCAAAGCACCTTTCGAAAGCCGGTCTCGTTTCTAATCCCCTCCAGTAAGCAGCTTTAGATGTAGATCACATCACCTCTGTTTACCTGATAAATCCCGAGTAAGGCTTTAAGGCTGAACCAGCAGCCTGGTACCACATACTGTACATAATATATACTTAATAGCATAGAGTCTCACACCTTGTTCACTCGTTTCTACAAAAAAAAAAAAAAACACTGAGAACTATGGGGGAAAAAGCCGAAAAAAGGAAGTACAAAACGCTCACAAGAATAGAAGCGAAAGTAAAAAGGAAAGTAGATGGTGGAGGAAAATTGCTTGATCCCTCTCATTTGCTTAATCCCCGTCATTTGAAATTGTGCTCTCTGTATTCTGGTGATAAGTAGAGGAACTCTGTGACCCCCGTGTCTCCATCACTGGCTCTTAAATCTGTTGCTGGGAGACGGCTAAGTGGAGTTTGTGAATTGCTCTCGGTGCATGTAATGATAAAGAAACAGCGTCATGATCGAAATCCGTCTATCAGAGAAAAAAAATAAGCAGCGACTTAGTTGTAGTCATTCTTTTAGCTCAGTGAGAAACCAGTGACTACTCCTGACTTGGACCTGCCTGATCCGTCCAGATGTCCTACTTCTAAAATTCTCATCACTTGGAGGCTATTCGCTGCTGCTGAAACTGGATCCACATGCACAGTGGAGATTCAAGGGATTGTTGTGGATGGTATCACCTAGAGCACCTACAAAAGGCCGGCAAGCCATCCTTCTCCTTTCCAAAATTCCGCTGAAGAAAAGGCCCACTTCAGCACCATGGACAGCGGCAGTTTTCTTACAGCTGAGAGGTGGAGCTGGGTCAGCACTAGCGCCGACCAATCAGAAGCCCCGCTCTCTCCACTTACCCAGAATGGAGAAGACGAGAGAGCTTTCTTTCAGGTAGCACAATGAACGATGCTACCCATCACAGCCCACACGGAGGACGCCCTCTATACAAGCTTGTGCCTGGTGCTACACCTTTCCCCTAGACACACCTCACCTGAGCTCTGCCTCCACCTTCACTACAAGCCCTCACCACACTTCCTCCTCCACTTCCAGCTCCCATCTTTACATTTTTTAAGTTACGCATTTCTGTCCTTACTTCTTTCTTTGTTATTTTCCTGCTCCATGTCATGTCTCCTTGCTATTGTTTGTCACTGTGTATAAGGCTCACACCTATTTTGCACTCACTCTTCCATGGTCTTGTGTGTCTGCTGTGACGCACTACGGCGCTATGGCTTACAGTTCTGCATCCAAGTCTCCGTCAGTGAACAGCTGATAACTTCAACAAGACAGACTTCATGTTAATAAAACTACTAATTTCCTGGGTACATAACTGCACTTTTTTGCACTTTTGAGTCTAGTTCCTCTGCCTCATGTCGTCTTCACCTCTGGCTTGCTCATTAGGGAGACATATAAAATGTATAATTTATATTCTGAACTGATATGTTTCTGTAAAGCTGCTTCGTGACCACGTCTCTGTTTAATATCTCTACTCAAATGCAGGTGAACTGAATAGACTTAAAGAGAATTAAGCTAGAACTTGTATTTTATTTTGGATCATGGCCAGATGGAACTTTACCGCTAGAGCTCCTTCCCCAAAAACAACATTTCAGCTTATTTTTGCAAATGACACAGATGTACTACTTATCGTATGATTCCGCTGCTTATTTATTTCCTAGTCATCCTGTCCATCCTTTACTTTATTTTTATTTTTAGCTCTTAAATTATTTTCTGGTACATTCTGCATTTTTTTTTACAGATGTTAAATAAACAACAATTATTATTATTATTATTATTATTATTATTATTATTATTATTATTATTTATTTATTTATTTATTTATTTGTTTGTTTATTTATTAACTGTCCTCTGTGTTTTTATGTAAACATTATTATCTGGAATATTTAAGATTAGAACTTCAACCCAGAGGTTGGCTGTGTGTGTGTGTGTGTGTTCATGGAAAAGGAAGAAAAAAAGAAGAACTTAAAACGTGTGTGTGTGTGTGTGTATGATTATAATAATTATACACACAAATGTGGCTTGTTAGGGTACAATTTCAATCTGCCAGGTTGTGTCTGGTGCAATGCCAACGTGCTTATTACAGCAGGATGGGGGCAACTGATTAAGTTAAGAGAGAGAGAGAGAGAGAGAGAGAGAGAGAGTGTGTGTGTGTGTGAGTGAGAGAGATGTGTAAACACCGCAATCACTGCAGCTTGCGTCGACTAAAACCGGCATCAATGCCGAGAACACGACCTTCAGAATCTCAGTGTGATGTTGCACAAGCCGATTAAAAAAGAAAGGGATTAAAAAAGACAAGTTGACTTACCCACTTGCGATGAATCACCTATAACACAGAGAGAGAGAGAGAGAGAGAGAGAGAGAGATATTACAAACATGTTCAGCTATATAGCTTGCACATACTGCATTTGTTGCATGGTGAACCACCTTTTAAACCACAATAAAAAGAACAGAATTCATTTCTTAGCAGCACAAATAATCAAATACATGACTATGGGCTGTAACACTTCATCACACATCATCAACTACGATCATTTTAGAGGTTTATTCCAACATTAACTATGTTCACTTTCCCTACTTTTGTTCAGAACGAACAGAAATACACATTTATCACAGATATCACACAGGTTTATTGATATCATCACATTAAATATATGTATGAAGGCAAAACATATCCCTTGTTCAGTGGAACCTCAGCATACAAATTTTATTCATTCTGGAGGGAAACTGTATGGCTGCTTACAAAGAACTGACCCAAGCTAAGTATTCCATGTCAAGGCTCCTCACAGGAAGTCATGCCACCAAGCTTGGGCTAAAAATAGAAGAGACCACCCGCGCTGTCAAAAAAAAAACAAAAAAAAAAACACCCGAAAAATCACCTAGCTTTTGAATGCAAGCCAAAGGCAACATTGGTATCTTGCTTGGGTCGGCTTCACTTGGCTTTCCACTGACGCAAACAAGTTTTGAACGGCTCCCGGGCGTATGCGCTGCTTAGCCAGTGTTCGGTTTGGTTCGTATGCTTTATTTGCCTATGCAAATTCCTTGCCTTCATATGCAGAGGTTCCACTGTACATACATAACATGTATGAACTCTGCCTTTCCTTATTAGTGGTGTGGTCAAAAAAAATGGACGGTGCATCTTTGTCGCTTTTAATATGTAACTTTCAGCTGAAAACATGGATGGATTAGTATAAATGAATGAATAATTTTATCACCACATTAGTCAGGACACTGCTGGCTTTCAGTGTGTAAAGTATCGTGACTCGGTGTTTAGCTGCTGCTGAGCTGAACGATGAAAAATGGGCGGAGTTTGAGACGCCACTGTACAACATTATACCTTTTAAACCCAATAGGCTAGGTATGAACAGAAATATTAATAAAAAAATAAATAAAAAAAAACCTAGACATTATTAAAGTCTTGAGTGTCTATGTTCATATGGGTTTATTAGCCACCACTTCAGAGTGTGACATGACAAAGAAATTCAATGCTGAACAAAAACACTACAAAACAGCCTCTGTAAACTACACCAGCTTTGCTATAACAGAGAGAGGTACAAGAAGAGTTTCCTGTGCACTGGTAAAGTCTTTTGAACTGTTATGTCTCAGTCCTTACTGTACATGACACCAATTTCCCTGTGTGTGTGTGTGTGTGTGTGTGCTCGCTAAGCAAAGTCGTGTGTGTATATTACATATAATATCTCTTTCAAATTTGTCTTTCTTTTCTAGGAGTTTAATAGACTGCAATTTTTCAGTTTGGGCATCAAAATAATATTAAAATATTCATTTCCACAGAAAAATAAATATATAAAATAAAATGAAATTAAAAAAAAATTAAAAAAATAAAATAAAATAAAAAATAAATAAAATAAAATGAAATGAAATAAAATGAAATAATATAAAATAAATTGAAATAAAACAACTCTGCAATATTTACACTCATGAACATTACTTACTGAATAAAAAAAAAATCTTTTACACTTTAGAATTTCTCTACACACAGTAATTTGGACCTGTAGTACATTATCATAATTATCATCACCACTGTTATGCCTGTGATTTACACCGCCATAAAAAAATATATTAGCAGAGCTCATCTTCAGTTAACATTCACATTAAACTACACAGTTTAACCCCTGCCTGCTGTGTGTCCTTGAAAATAAAATTAAAAATAGAAGCAGAAGTCCTGAGTCCGAAGCTGTGAGTCTGATCCATGGACGTACAGTTCAATATAGTCTTAACATTTCAACCTTATTTCTCTAAACACACACACACACACACACACACACGATAATCCCTAATACAACTTATCATGAGCTTTCTTCTATGGCTTATTGTAGCACTGTTTATAATGCATTTATAAACTTATAAAATTAGTAGAATGCTTATAACATGTTGAAATGCCATTACAGCTTCCCATTATTTCTCCTCGCAAAGTGGGTGATATAACAATGTTATGAACACCGTTATAATAATGCATCAGGTTAACAATTCATGATGCATAATAAAGTTCTTAAGAAGGTCAAATGTGTATAATGCATTGTTACATCATAAGAGCACGAGTCTTGTATATATATATATATATATATATATATATATATATATATATATATATATATATATATATATATATAACTTTAATCATGTGAACATGCTTTGTTATGTAGCATTCATAACACGTTAAAATAACTGGCATAGCCTTATAACATGTTATGTAGCATACATAATGTATTATAATGGCAGATGTCCTACTATGTGAATGCTCCTAAGTATATACAGTAACCTATACATTACACTTTCTAAAACATTGTGAAATGTCTTCACAATATCAGTTTACATAAGGCATTATACTGTCTTTTATATTTCTTGCAAACATTCAGGTCTATGAAGTTCATAATGGTCCATGAACAGATAAAACAGATTTTGTGCATAATCCATACTCATTTTGAATACACTGTATTCATCTAATGTACTTATACGATATGTTATTCATACTACATAGGGCATACATAGTATATTATAATGCCTGACTTAGGTATATAAAAGTTTTTCGTGTTTAGAATTTTATGAAGCATGATGACATAATATAATCATAATATTTGACATGACAGGGTATAGCATACAGTATGGGATAATGCCTTACAACAAAGAGTATATAATGCTTTATGACCAGATCGTGCTATGTAGCATACATAATGCATCATAAAATATGCCTGGCATAGGTCTATATAAATATTCACAAGTACACAGTCACATTTATAACAAAGCAAGATAGTATCAATTTATATAATGCATTATAATGTCCGCTTATAGAGCATGACTTAGGCAGTGGCATAGTGGCTGTGCTGGCAGTTATAATGCATTATAACATATATTACTCAGAAATGGATCAAAGTGGATAAGATGTAATAGAGAAGCATAGAGCTCTAGAGTTATGCTTTATTACTACTGTATGCATGGTATACTTTGTGAACTTTGTTTGTGGATCAGTAGTAAAAGTAGAGAAAGTGTTTAATTCCAGACAGAATGATGAAATCAGCACAGCAAATCTATCCTATATCCTCTACTCTCTTATATACAGTACACTGGCCCATAAGCCTCAGTGCTGAGATGAGGGCCACGGAGGACAACCTGTTACCCGAGTAAGCACCACTCTCTCTCTCTCAGAGAACATAGCCAGGCTTTTTAGAGATGCCATGGTAGGATCTGACGGCTTTGGGAATCACAACTGACGAGCGTACTCAGGGGTTCTTGGCTTTCAAGATGCTGGGAAAAGTGCTCATGAAAGTCTTAGTGTGCTCTAAATTTCAGTTTTTCTTATAATAAGACGAAAAAAAGAGGCAACTCTCTGAAAAGCAAAATCACGCTCATGCTGTTGCTCTTCTGAAGCGAACACAGCGGTGTGGTTTTTACAGAGAAGTACAGGAGAAGGGTTTGAGTGTGGGAAGGTAAACGCAAACTAGACAAGACTCAAAAGTCAAAAGGTAAAAATATAAAGCGTATGCTGGATATGCTTATATAAGTAGGATTCCTAACGGCTTTTATTCTGGACAATCGAAACATCTGGAATTGATCCTGAAGTTTGCATTATAAGCTTCTAGATTTCTTTAGTAATGTAAAGATGAGAAACTACTAAAGAACTGCTTTGGGAATAAATAATAAATAAATAAATAAATAAATAAACAAACATAATATTAAACAAACAAATTAAAAATATTACTGTATAATAATAACAAATTTATTATTAGTATTAGTAGTGGTAGTAGCAAAAGTATTTTTCTTACTGTTAATACTACTACTACTACTAATAATAATAATCAAATTGCTTATGTAATCTGCTGTTTGCAGCTGTGTATCATCACAAACATTGTTGAAGGGTGTTTATGGGATTATTTTTTATAATTAAACATTAGTAGCTGCAAACAATAAACACCAATCGTTTCATCTCAAACTGTTTTGCATCATTCTGCATTCATTTCTATACAAATCCCTCTATAGTACTAGTGCATGCTCTGGAGGTGAAGGTAGGGCACTAGGACCTGGGGGCTCTGCTCCTTTTAAATGAATACAGTAACGATTATTCATTTACAAGATGCTATCATCTTTGAATATTCAAATCCAGTGATCTATAAGATAAAATTCTGGACCTGATATCATGAGCAGAAGCACAAGAAAAGGCCCAATTCACAACTACAATTATAACACTGGAAAATAATCTTACAGTACTACATGGAGAATGACACAAAATGGTCTGATGCCCATATTCAGTGTTCCTAATAAATTGTCCATTGAGCACTAGGACCCTGGCGCTCTGCATCTTTAAATGAATACAGTAACAATTATTCATTTACAAGATGCTATTGTCTTTGAATATTCAAATCCAGTGATCTATAGCATTAAATTCTGGACCTAAATTCATGAGCAGGAGCACAAGAAAAGTTGTTGATAATAATAATAATAATAATAATAATAATAATAATAATAATAATTATTATTATTATTATTATTATTATTATTATTACTATTATTATTATTATTATTATTATTATTATCAACAACAACTAAAACAATAATAATAATTTTGTTAATTTGTTGTGTTTAATATTTATTTATTTATTTATTTATTTATTTATTATCATTGACCTAATATGTGTCCATTCCAAGTAACATTAATAAATTAATTTGGTTTATATTATTTCACCTTGAGTTCACCTTTTTTCCCCTCCTCATTTTAAATGATTCAAATATTAACATACTCACCACTGATGTTACATATGAAACTTAAAATAAAATAAATATCTTCTTCCTATATTTTGCCTTCTTATTGTGTCAAAGGGTTAGACAAACTTTTGCTGTCTATGGGTTGATGGAAAACTTCGCAGCATCTTAAAGTTCTAATACACCCATGAGTTAAAGCGCTTCAGGGCATTGTGTATCCAGAGCCCAGATAGTGTTTAGTACTGCTTTGGTATAAAGGTGATATTGTTTTTTTTCCTGCACTCCTACTGAAGTCCAGCTCGTGTATTAACGTTTCTCTCAGAGAGTGAGCGTCTGGCTGTAGGCTGTTTTTTGCTTCTTTGATCATGGCTGTTGGTCAAATTTCTTGTCTGAGTGTCAGTTCTCTTGTTTGGGTTTTCTCTGGTATCGATCAAAAAGACCTACAATCTATCTGAGTCCTTATTTATTTAGGGTTGAAGACAGACACTAGAGGCTTATCTGTTGCTATGGCATTATGTAGATGATTCTCCATAACTGTGAGCTTCAGAGTACATCCAAATCAGTAGATGTAGGAAAGGTATTGCGTGAAAGTAGAGAGAGAAACGATTCTGATCACCCCATGGAGCTTATTTAATCATTTATATCCATGAAAATTTCCTGAAAGCTTTTGAAGACCTTCTCATACACAGCAATCATTTTCCTCAATTATTCCAATCACCAGGCAAGGCTCCAGCTTTCTGCTGCTGAACGATGTGATCGATGATAAGAAGTGTATCGTAAATAAACTGCTCTTAGTTAAGTGCCCTATGTAAATAAAACGTCCATGGTTAGCGAGTTTTATCATTATCCTTAATCTGTTAGCCTTGACTAATGAATAAGTACTGCAGGCTTGTGCTTGCTAATCTTGAATAAATAATGGAAGGGGCGCGGACTAATAAACAATTAGCAAAATGTTTTCAGATTATTGAGTCCAATATCTTAACGTCGTTTTATTTTGCATTGCTAGTTGAACAAAAAAAAAAAATCGGATAGTTACATAGCAATAATGAATAAATAAATAAATAAATAAATAAATAAATAAATTTTCTGTAGTTATAGAAGATATTACACAAATAAATAAATAAATAAATAAATAAATAAATAAATAAATAAATAAATAAATAAACGGAAGAAAAGAGAAAGAAAGTAATTATTAAAAACAAAATAATTTTTTTTAAAAAAGAATGAAGATTATCTATGGTAAAAGAGAATATCTAGAGAGATTTTAATGTACGTTTTTGTAGTCATGGAAACAAGAATATCCATGAACTCATACTATTTAAGAAAAACTTTTAATAAATGAAAAATGAAGAAGAAAATTCACTGCTACTGATTGGGATGGGAATAAAATCACAGAATAGCATGTGTAAAGTAAAAGATCAAATTAACCCAGATCCACGTGCGAAACACTTTGCAAACAGGCAAAGAGATTCATTTATTTCCGAACCAGTTGAGATAAATTAGGCCACCGTCGTTATAAAGGTAAAATCTACTTCCTTTAATGAATTGACTTCAGACGGATAGAGCTCTACTTGCGTTACGGACGATATGCCGATTCATAAATGGATATTGATGATTATTTAATGGAATTCCAAATCCGGATAAATAATTTACCAGGTTTGAGTGTTCAGCAAAGTTAATAAAGTGCGAGGAGCCGCCTTGGGGTCACGTTAAAGTACATGTAAGACATGTTCTTGAATTCAAATACTTCATGTAAATGAACTACGTGATTAAATTCACGCTTCTGCAAAGTAATATCTTAATCAGTCATGTCTAGTAGAGAGAGATGAAAGTGACGCATGCTGCAGTGTGTGTACGCATGGGGGAAATAAAATCCACGCTCAGAATGCATCAAAAGCTCCGAAAAGGGCAACAATTATAGCGAATTACACAAACCTATATGGTAATGCTGCGGAATTACTTAAAGCGGTGTTTAATTAAGAATCAAGAACACATTTGCATATCAGCATCACCTGCTGTCTCTGCTGGGATTGTGGGTAATGGTTTGATGGGTGAAATGCGCCGAAGAGAGGAAAGTTTGTCTGGATTGATATTAGAAGACGGATGAAGACTGAAATCTGAAAGGGAAGGTTGTTGTTAATTCCTCATGAAACCTTTAAACACTTTGTGAATATAACACTAACGCTTGCAGAACCATTACAGTAGGTGAATAATCATGCACTAATCCCTGAATGAATATTTACATAATCATGAACTAATGATGACTTAAGGAAAGGGCTAACCTTAACTACGTCGTGTCTTATGACTTCATGCGTGAATAATGACCAATTTTGCATATTTTTACGTTACTTTAAATTAAACCTGAATCGTTTATACAATCTGCTGTTTATCACAAACATTATTGAAGGGTGTTTATGGGATTATTTTTATAATTAAACATTGGTAGCTGCAAACAATAAACACCAATCGTTTCATCTCAACCTGTTTTGCATGCCGAATTCATTTCTATATAAATCCCTCTATAGTACTAGTGCATGCTCTGGGTTGTGAAGGTAGGGCACTAGGACCTGGGGGCTCTGCTCCTTTTAAATGAATACAGTAATGATTGTTCATTTACAAGATGCTATTATCTTTGAATATTCAAATCCAGTGATCTATAAGATAAAATTCTGGACCTGATATAATGAGCAGGAGCACAAGAAAAGGCCAGATTCACATCTACAATTATAACAGTGGAAAATAATCTTACAGTACTGCGAGATTTAACGTGGAACATGACGCAGAATGGGTTCCTAAAAAATTGTCCATTGACCACTAGGACCTGGGGGCTCTGCTCCTTTAAATGAATACAGTAGCAATTATTCATTTAGAAGAATCTTTTATCTTTGAACATTCAAATCCAGGAT